>NC_092818.1:184511712-184629212 GCF_023375885.2 Dermacentor andersoni | reverse complement strand
CGAACGAACGAACGAACGAACGAACGAACGAACGAACGAACGAACGAACGAACGAACGAACGAACGAACGAACGAACGAACGAACGAACGAACGAACGAACGAACGAACGAACGAACGAACGAACGAACGAACGAACGAACGAACGAACGAACGAACGAACGAACGAACGAACGAACGAACGAACGAACGAACGAACGAACGAACGAACGAACGAACGAACGAACGAACGAACGAACGAACGAACGAACGAACGAACGAACGAACGAACGAACGAACGAACGAACGAACGAACGAACGAACGAACGAACGAACGAACGAACGAACGAACGAACGAACGAACGAACGAACGAACGAACGAACGAACGAACGAACGAACGAACGAACGAACGAACGAACGAACGAACGAACGAACGAACGAACGAACGAACGAACGAACGAACGAACGAACGAACGAACGAACGAACGAACGAACGAACGAACGAACGAACGAACGAACGAACGAACGAACGAACGAACGAACGAACGAACGAACGAACGAACGAACGAACGAACGAACGAACGAACGAACGAACGAACGAACGAACGAACGAACGAACGAACGAACGAACGAACGAACGAACGAACGAACGAACGAACGAACGAACGAACGAACGAACGAACGAACGAACGAACGAACGAACGAACGAACGAACGAACGAACGAACGAACGAACGAACGAACGAACGAACGAACGAACGAACGAACGAACGAACGAACGAACGAACGAACGAACGAACGAACGAACGAACGAACGAACGAACGAACGAACGAACGAACGAACGAACGAACGAACGAACGAACGAACGAACGAACGAACGAACGAACGAACGAACGAACGAACGAACGAACGAACGAACGAACGAACGAACGAACGAACGAACGAACGAACGAACGAACGAACGAACGAACGAACGAACGAACGAACGAACGAACGAACGAACGAACGAACGAACGAACGAACGAACGAACGAACGAACGAACGAACGAACGAACGAACGAACGAACGAACGAACGAACGAACGAACGAACGAACGAACGAAGGAAGGAAGGAAGGAAGGAAGGAAGGAAGGAAGGAAGGAAGGAAGGAAGGAAGGAAGGAACGAACGAACGAACGAACGAACGAACGAACGAACGAACGAACGAACGAACGAACGAACGAACGAACGAACGAACGAACGAACGAACGAACGAACGAACGAACGAACGAACGAACGAACGAACGAACGAACGAACGAACGAACGAACGAACGAACGAACGAACGAACGAACGAACGAACGAACGAACGAACGAACGAACGAACGAACGAACGAACGAACGAACGAACGAACGAACGAACGAACGAACGAACGAACGAACGAACGAACGAACGAACGAACGAACGAACGAACGAACGAACGAACGAACGAACGAACGAACGAACGAACGAACGAACGAACGAACGAACGAACGAACGAACGAACGAACGAACGAACGAACGAACGAACGAACGAACGAACGAACGAACGAACGAACGAACGAACGAACGAACGAACGAACGAACGAACGAACGAACGAACGAACGAACGAACGAACGAACGAACGAACGAACGAACGAACGAACGAACGAACGAACGAACGAACGAACGAACGAACGAACGAACGAACGAACGAACGAACGAACGAACGAACGAACGAACGAACGAACGAACGAACGAACGAACGAACGAACGAACGAACGAACGAACGAACGAACGAACGAACGAACGAACGAACGAGCGAGCGAGCGAGCGAGCGAGCGAGCGAGCGAACGGACGAATGACTATTGCATGATTGTTCAATTGATTGAATAATTAATTGGTTAAATAATTGATTGATTGGTTCATTTTAACGTCCCACATCAGCTTATGGATTAGTAGAGACGCCGCAGTTAGTGGCTCCGAATTCATTTATGCTACCGGGGGTTCTTCGATGGCTGGCACACTAAAAGGACGGCACACCACTGTTTTCGCGTTCAGCCACCATCAGAGAGAGAGAGAGAAAATGAAGAGGTAAATGCAGGGACGTTAACAAAGGACGTGCCCGGTTAATTACCGTACACTTGCGGACGGGAGAAAGGGAAGAATAGATAATAAGTACAGGAAATAAAAATAACAGAGAGTCATCGTGAATCCATTTACAGAGCAATGTCGGCTATCACAAGCGTCCGTAAAGTCCAGTCGCCTTCACGAAATGCAGAAGGGCCTTTGTGGCCTCGTGCATGCACGAATGGTCCATGGTCCTATGATTTTTCAACCGAGAGCGCTTTGTTATCCAATCGGTGGAGTCTAGCTTATAGAGAACATCTTTGTGTGTAGAACAATGGGCATTGGCACAGAAAGTGTTCTATTGTCTCGTGTCACCTGCACAAATTGCATGCCAGTCTGTCGGCCATTTCTATTAGGAATGAATAAGCATTTGTAACTGTGACGCCCAACCACATGCGACACAATAAAGTTATTTTGCCCGCGTCAGCATGCTCATGCCACAGCCAGGAATTCTAACTGCGACCTCGTGCACAGCTGCACAAGTGCCATAACCACTGAGCAACTGGAGCGAGTGCCTTCTAGAGCGACTTCGCTATGCGAGATAAAACAGTCGTATTACCGTTTTCTCATTGCGAGCTTTCGTATATATGGCCCTCACATAGCACATGCTTCACCGTACATTATAAACAAAGCTTCTGGCAATTGGTGAGGTGAACTAAGGTTTTACGACTCTAAGCGCGAAGCGCTCCTTCTAATTTAAATATGATTGCAAGTCGTTTAACAAAATGAATGAATGTGTGGATAAGAACTTAATTTTTGTTTCTTCTTCTGTGTGTGTGTGTGTGTGTGTGTGTGTGTGTTTGTGTGTGTGTGTGTGTGTGTGTGTGTGTGTGTGTGTGTGTGTGGGAGAGAGAGAGAAGCCGTAAGAGAAAGGCAGGGAGGTTGCACAGGCTGAGATCGGTTCGCTACCCTGCACTGGAGAAGGGGGAAAAAGAAGAGAAAGAGTTATTCCTGTCTTATATTCTTTCGTCCTCAAGCTCTAGCTCCACTTCTTGCTCATCTGTTTTCAAATTGATTACTTTGTCGAAGTGCGCCATTTATAGCGAAAAAAATCTTAATTTCTAGCAAATATATTTCGCCAGTGACACGTGATAGGAATAGTGCAAGTAAATGAAGGAGTCTGCACCAAAAAGGCACCTGCTTAATTCACCTGTAAAGGCGAGATAAATGTCGCTGTCACTCTCACGCTCGAAACACCGGTTGTGCACGACTCGATAAGGGACAGACTCCGCTATTCACTGGAAAACCAAGTTCTGTGAAGTGCGCATTTTTTTCCAGATTCAGCCCGGAAATAGAAAAGTCCCGCTTCTCCGTCCTGCCTATCGATTGCAGGAAGGGAGCATATGTAGAAACTTGAAAAATAAAGGAAAAAGTATAAAAATGATGAAATTATAAAAGGCACCCAATTACCTCGATAAGACATCCTCTGAAACTGTTATATATGTGTATTTCTATATATAAAATGTATTGTGTTCTGAGGAACTGGTAGATTGACGTAAAATTAAACTCGAATAACGATTACAAACACACAGTGAGAAGGGAAGAATGAGAGGAAGAGAGGTCAACTTGACCTTGTCTAATTTGCTACCCGTTGCACGTGGGGAGCGGGGAGGGGGAGTGAAGAAAGAGAGAAATATTAAACAAGTCTTCATCGCAATTTCACATGTACTAAGCCAAGTGCAGCATATCTAAAGTCGGCCACTCAAATCTGTCGCCTCTAGGTACTGTAGAAGAGCTCGAAATGCTTTCTGGTATCGATGAGCCAAGTTCCTGAGACCTTTACTTCTGTACATGGCCAGTCGTCCAGTCTATTCAAAGCACAATTGAAAGCCTGGCGTTGTTTATCGAAGCGTGAACAGTGGCACAGAAGATGATCGATGGTCTCTTCACACTTGCACGTAACGATCAAAGAGAAGGAACACGGCCTAAAGGCATTTAAAGAGACAAAAGAAAATGGAAATCAGCGACGCTCTGGTAAACTACTTTAATAGCCCATAATGAATGCTTACGGGTCGTTTACCATGTATGAATGTTGTTTCAGTATCGGAAATTGGGCACATAACTCATTGTGGCAGACGGTTCCAAACGAGAAGACTCCGCGGTAGCATATGCAGGTAGCGCGGTGCCTTCGCAGTGACCCAGTTTGTCGTCTCAGACAGATTATGCAGTGTGAAGGTATCTGTAAGGAATTATGGGAGGACGTACATCGCACATTTTAACTTGTTGGGAAAGATAAGTATGTAAGGAAAGAAAGGGAGGACCTCGCATATGTTAGCGTGTAGGACCAACGGCTCATACTCGGGCACTCATTTTAATATGGTGCACATATAAAACAGCCCTCTATATACATATACAGGGTGTTTCAGCGAGCATTTCCAAAAATCTTTAAAAGTTTCCTGTGGCTGGTATCACAATTGTAGTTCATGAGCTGGTCTACTCGAAGCGACGGACAATACTTGCACAATATACTAGATGCAAAATTGACCAATTAACAAGAACTAACTAATTATGTTTTAAACTAATTACATTATGGCCCATATTGCAATTTACACATTCTAGCCGTGGAGTTTGCAAGGCGGATCCACTTGAAACGAATTTTTGAAGATGACACCAGTTTCGAGATATAAATATTGGAAATTTGCGGAGAAATGCATTGGGGTTCCAGTTAATTTGTTAACAAAACGTCGTTTCATGCGCTGAAGCACACAAGTAACTGGAACGCCAATGCATTTCTGCAAAAAGTTGGGGAATTTATGTCTCGAAACTGGTGTCGTCCTGAGAATTCGTTCGAAGTGGATCCGCCTTGCGAAGTTCACTGCTAGTATTTGTAAATTGCTATATGGGTCATACGGTAATTAGCTGAAAAGTTAATTTGTGAATTCTTCTTAATAAGACGATATTGTATTTAAATATTTTATGCAAGTAGTGCCCGCCGTTTCGGGTAGACGTGTTCATAAACTAGAATTGAGCTGTCTGCCACAGGCAACCTTTAAAAAATTTTGGAAGTGTTCGATGAAACACTCTGTATATGAGGCTATGCATATAAGCCCATTCGTCATGTGCGTCGTTTACAGTGGCGCGAGCACTAACCTGAAAGGCGACTTCTATCCTCCTCTCCGGCCGCATGACTCCTCTCCCGCAGCCGCCACAAAGGGAGAGGGTGGCGAAAAGAAATGATGGCTGTCCTTGCCGAGCGCTCCACTTCAGCATCTAAACACCCATCTCAACCTCTTCCTTCTGTGCTAACTCTCTCGCTCCCTCTCTCAATCTTCAGACGCTCCAAAGCCTTCGCGTGGCAGCGACTGCGTCTCAAACAGCTATACTAGTTGGCGTCAGCAATGAACGCGTCCTGCAACGGGGTTGTGTGAGAGCACGCGCCGTTTGTATCGGAAGAATGCATCCATGTGCAGGGCTCAGGCAGTGATATCCGATAATAGGACCGCATGGTAACAGGCGCTTTTTGCTTCACCGGAAAGCGTTGGGTAATCGCTGAGGGGCCAGATGCAATGATAATGCGTCACAGAGGCTCTCACTTTCATCGCATCTCACAGTGCATCAGATCGGTGCCTCCGGCACCTACCGGTGACTCAACAAGTGCCGCAGCCCTGCGCTCCGAGTACTGCGTTTCAATTGCTGAGCACACTGTACGAGGGAATGGCCACCAAGTATCTCATTAACCTTCGGCGACCCAGGAAGCACCATGTTAAAGGCTATTAGCGTGCTCTGCTCGGTTTTAAGAGCCAGGAAAATGTAGCTGCATAAAGGATATCTGAACTTTTCTTACAATTCAAAAAGAGCGCTGTTTCGTTCTAAGCATTAGGCGCACCACTCGTGACTTTTTTCTTATTAAATGTTTACCAAAATATTCGTACGTTTCCTAAATTACAAAGAACAGTCATAACAACCATAGAAGATGGAGTAATGTAGTTGCATTATTTAGCCAGGTACAGGAAAAGTTGCCGGTATAGCTTTTATAAAGGCATGCAGTTAAGAAAATTTTCTAAGATGTTCCTTGGCGTAAGAAAATAATCCCCACTTTCAAAGCTGGAGGCAACGGCCCTCCGGGAGAAATTCAACTCGTACATTTCTCGTAGCAGCGCAAGTGTTTCTCGATTTCAGGAAACTATATTCTGTTGAAATTCCTTTGATTTCTCACAGACCTCGGCAAACTCCTGTTTGTTAAATTTGTTCCACCACTCCTCTCTATAATGCCGTAATGGCCCTGAGGGTATACTAAATAAATAAATAAATAAATAGACTTCATCGAACCAGAGGCAGGAAAGGTTTGGCAGGCGGAAGGTACCATGCGTCGTGTGCCGAAACGCTGGAGTTCGTGTGCTTATGAACACGTCCGTCAAATGACGCCTTGCTGTGAACTGCTCAAATACAAGAGAACTCTGTGGCCCGTTCACTGGCTTGCAATAAGTGTTCACTGAAAGACGGGGTAAAATTATTCGCGGGTTTACGGACTCCTATATAAACAACAAGGAAACATTCAGGATTAAAACAAAGCTTACGCAGCAGAACTCCTTGCTCGAGCACTTGTACACACGTGCAAGTTACAGTTGAGACAGTAGATTCCAGAGTGATGACTGGTCTCATCAGAGTCCTGAGCTTACCTGGTGGGTGATATTATTCAGAGAGTGGCTGACGGCACCATCTTGCAGGGAGATTACTTGTTCGTGGCGGCGGCTCTCTCTCGAGTGAGGAATAAAACTGTAGCGCTCTCTGACCATCCTTGCTCGGTGCAAGAGAAGAAAATAAGCTACGAGAAAACACAGCCCAAATAATTTTTTTTTGTCAATTCAGTATGCTGTTCTTCAAAGAGAAAGAAAGCTCGTGGTCGCACCACGTAGACCCTTAAAGATGTTAGGATGTGAACCGAGTGTGAAGAGGGCAAAATTCACTGCTTTTTACAGGAAGCGTATAGCAGAAAAACGAAAGTTGAAGTAGTCAGAACTTAGTGACAACGCAGTTTACTGACATCTAGCAGAAGTTATTCCAAACGGTAAAAATATTTCTATGGCACTACCTAATTTGAGTCAGCAAGAAGTAAGTTTTCAAGCCAAACAGACCCGTAATGATACGTAGGTTGTGTTCCCATTCTGCGGAGCTTTCAGCGAAAAAAGCGATTTCTCTCTCTCTCTCTCTCTCTATATATATATATATATATATATATATATATATATATATATACATACATACATGGTAGCTGTGTTACACAGCTTGAGTAAACAAGATGAAAGGGGGTTAACCGAGGGGCCAGGATTTTTTTCGGCATATCATAAGAAGCCAACAAACACTCACACCAAGGACAACATATGGGAAATTACTTGTGCTTAATAAATTAAATAAAGAAACGATAAATTATTGGAAATGAAAGTGGATGAAAAACAACTTGACGCAGATGGGGAACGATCCCACAACCTTCGCATTTCACGTGCGATTCTCTACCAAACATCGAGGCTCTACCAAGCCTCTGTAGCTCAATTTGTAGAGCATTGGACGCGAAATGCGAAGGTTGTGGGATCGTTCCTCACCTGCCGCATGTTCTTTTTTTTCATCCACTTTCATTTCCATTAATTTATCGTTTCTTTATTTCATTTATTAAGCACAAGTAATTTCCCCTATGTTGTATATGGTGTCAGTGTTTGTTGACTTCTTACAACTTGAGTAACAAGCACATATTCAGTAGAGGTCAACTTGTATGAGTGACTTTCTGTATTAGGGCAAAGGAGAGGCATGGGCCAACTCGAGAAGGTTGTAGGCACCGAAGTTCCTTACTGTGTTTACCGGCACGAAGGTAAAATCTTCGCCTTGCACTTAACGCTAGAACGAACCAATTAGTCTGCGGGGTGTTTCACGCGCTGTGCCAGCATTCCAACACGGACGGCCAAGACTCGGGAATTAGCTTTCAGAAAGCCAACTCCAGATCACTCCGTTTACGTTAACCTCTCATGTTTTTCTTCTCGTTTCCTCGTCTCCTGTACAAAAATTCCTTGACAGTTTCTGAATATTTCTAAACGCAGTTGTTTAGAGTTGTTCAGCATCTAAGTATAGCTGTTTGAGGTGCGCTCGATATACTCGAGGCATCGGTATGGTGACGTTCCAAAAGCTCACTCTATGATCTTAGGGCTTATTTCGAGTACAAAGAAGCTTCATTTTCTGTTTTAGATCCTTATTATTATCTAAACTATTTGCTTGAGTATATGCCCAACAGATTAGTGTTTCTGTTTGGTGGAAACACTCCGCCTGCCTTCCGCACATTTCTCGAAGACAAAGCTCAATGCAAGTCACAGCATAGTTGTGTTGTTGGTACGGTGTAGGAAGGAATGTCTTACGCAATGCTCTGCGTCATTGTTTGAGGGAAAACCTCCTTTGCAGCTCGGTACCCCCCCCCCCCCCCCCCACCCCCAATTGACGTTTTCAGACAGCGAAATTCTCCTTCGTCTTGGACGTTGGGGTACATCACAAGAACGCGCATTCATATTGTAAGTGCCGGCTACAAACAGGTAAATCCAGAGCTTATCCAGAAATTTGACTTGGAGTTCTACGTTCATCATTGCGAGTGGTGACAGTGTGTGACACATTGTTTATCTGCATATTTCTTATTTTCGTTATTTTATTTAAAAGTACCTTACAGGCCCCGGAGGCGCTTTCTAATGACGGGGTGCGGGAGGCGGGGAGGGGGGGGGGGGGAGGGCGTGCACTTATATAGCTGTCGCGGTCGCTGGTACTGCTTCAGAGTGGAGCGTTATTTAGTTGTTTTTCTTTTTTTTTTCTTGTTCAACGCTTGAAAGTTCTGTAAACCTCCGCTCTCGCTATACGCACCGGCAGTTGTATTTCTTGAGATATAAACCAGTCAAAATACGGAGAAGAAAGGGGAGGCGTGGCAAACTTGCATTTATTTCGTTATTCATATTTAAACGTTATTTTATTTTCTCACTGCCTGTAGTAGCTGAGCAGCTGTGCCGTTGTTCTGTTGTACTTGACGTCGTAGATTCAAAGGCCAGTCACCTCTGCCGTATCCCTAATGGTGTGGGATAATAAGCGCTCGGGTGCCATAGTTTAAAGGCATGTTGTGGAACCTAACGTTAGTAAAGCTGACAGAAGGGCTAGCTGGCGTGATTTCATGACTGAGCGCGCTGCCAAGTTTTGTCGAAAAAACTTTCATCAAAACTTGGCAGCGCTCTCAGCCGTGAAGAAACCTCGGGCGTTGTAAATTAATCAGTAGCGCCCACGCACGACCTCATAGCTGGTGGCTTGCTTGGAATTGTCAAACTTCGTAATATAGTTATTATCTCAGTGCAATTCAACTACAAGATATTATTCCATTGTTTTTTTATTTATTACAAATACCTACAGCGCCCGAGTTGGTCATATCGTAGAGGGGTTAATTACAAACATAAAGGTCAACTTCGAGAACAACGGCATCACATCAGCTATGGTATTAAAAATACAATCATCGTAATTAGTAGAGAAAGACAACACATCCAATACTAACAACATCCGATTATAAAATTTGTTACACAAATCATAAAAAGGCACACTGGAAATATTGCCTAAACCGACTCATGTAATGTTCTCTATGGCAGATGAAAAATTGGGCGCAGACACTACCTCGTCCAGGAGCAAATTTCACTCTGCAGTTGTTCGCGGAAAGAATGAAAACTTAAATACATTATTACGACTTTGGTAGGCCCTTATTTCTTGGAATTGTCGCGTCTCTTAGACTGATAATGAGGTGGTTTAAATATATGTTCTTATCGATTCATGTGTTACCGCTGTTAATGTTGTGAAAAAGCTTTAACCTGATTATTTTTCTGCGTGTGAAAAGCAACTTCCACCCTAGATTTTCCCTGATTTGCGAACCTCTAATTTTGTAGTCGTAAATGCCCGTGACGAATGTTGCAGCCCTTTTCTGAACATGCACTAACTTATCTTCAAGAACTTTTGTGAAGGGGTCCCATGCTGGGCAAGCGTATTCTAACACCGGCCTAATATTTGTAAGATAGAAAGCTTCCTTCAAAGGTTTGGGCGCATACTTGAAGTTCCTCTGGAAAAGGTGCAAAAGGCGGCACGCTTTAGCGCTTGTTATGTCAATGTGGGATGTCCAGTCTAATGTCGCAGTTAAAGTGACGCCCAGGTATTTGACTTCGTCAACGCATTGCACTAAAACATTATGTAGATAGTAAGAACTGGATTCCTTTTTCTTTTTGTTTGTAAATTTAACATGATAACACTTTGTTACGTTCAAATCCATTTTTCATTTAGCACACCAGCAACAAATTTTTTCGAGATCAAACTGCAGCACACTCGTATGTTTGGCACATGACACAGGATGGTACACAACGTAATCATCCGCATAAAGTCTGATATTTGAAACACAGCCTTCACTTAAATCATTGATAAATGTGAGGGACAGCAACCGCCCAAGGACCGACCCTTGAGGCACACCTGTTAGAACATTAACCGTTCTCGACGTCGCACCGTTCAGAACCCCTTTTTGCTGCTGTTTATAGTAATAATCTTTAAGCCAACCGTAAAGTGAATCGGGGAGGCCAAGAAATGACACTTTGTGCAAAAGTAAGTCATGCGGGACTACATAAAATGCCTTTCGAAAATCAATAAAAATAGCATCTATCTCTGTACTATTGTTAAAGCCGAGTGCAACGTCACGTATGAATTCAGTAAGTTGAGTGGAACAGGATAATCCCATGCGAAAATCATGCTGGGGCAGGATGAAAAAATCATGGTCATGAAGATGCTCAATAAGACCGGAGTAAATAACATGTTCTAGTGTTTTACAACAAACAGATGTCAAAGACACCGGTCTTGTAATTGCTTGCCAAATCATGACAACCACTTTTAAATATAGGAGTTACATTGGCCATTTTCCAGTCACTAGGTCATCTTTGAGAATTTATTGACTTGGTAAATAATTCACTGAAGATAGGAACAATACTGGGGGAACAGCGCTTCACGACGTGATTTGATATACCATCCGGACCATGAGCAGGATGATGATTATTGTGGCACAACATAGCCCTAATTCCAGCCTCATTTAAAACGATGCCATGCATTTGAGGTAATTGTTCGTGTAATTCAAGTATTGGAGTATGACGACATGCTGTGAAGACGGAGTGAAAATATTCGTTAAAGCAATCAGCTTTTTTTTTTGTGTCATCAGTGAACATATCACTTTCATGCCGGAGAGCCGGAACACCAACACTGTATTTTCTGTAACTTTTGACATATCGCCATAGCTCCTTAGAATTAGATCTTATTTTATCAGCTAGCGACGACAAGTATATTCTTTTTGCTGCCTTTCATTCTTATTTCAACTTTTTAGTTAGAGTTCTAAGCTTGTCATATAAGTTCTGACTTGGTGCTATCTTGAATGCCTTGTATACTCCGGCCTTCTTTCTTATTGACAGACGCAGTTCTTTGTTAATCCAAGGTTTAGCCATTCTACGTCTAGATGATATCACTCTTGAGGAAATGTATTTAGCGACGAAAGACAGGATTTTGTCTCTGAACAGAGCCCATAATCCTTGTATGCTGTACTGACTGCTGTATTCCAGCAGTCTGTTTTGTATTCGCCTATCCCTGAAAAAATTTGATGAATGTATTGATTAGTTCGCATTACCCGGACAAGCATGCCTTACTCAATAATTGTATCGTATAGACTATTAATATAAGATGGTGTGATGACGCACTTATTAGGCACACTTCATTTTATACACTCGTGATTGGGCGTCGAGAGTGCATCGTAGTAGACGCAGCACTGATGAAATCCGAAGAGCAAGTGACAAGTGGGAAGCAGTGACGAAGACAGGGACGTGACGTTTGCAAACGCACCCACAAGGCACAACTTTAGTCAACCGTAACCATAGAGCCACCGTGGCGTCGGGAAAGCGTGCTCGTCTCGCCCCCTGGAAGCCCGGATCCAATTCCTACCGAAGGCAAAATGTACCAAAATTTCTACTTAATTACATTAGTTAACTTTGTCCAGAGAAAGCTGCCTGGAGAATATGACGTCAATCTGAGCATTCTCACCTGTTTTTACTTTTCGCGCCGTCGGCCATTTTTGGTACCATCTTTCGGGCATGGGGCGTGTAATGCTTTAGCAATAAAGAAAAACACGCACATTGTCAAATTTTAACAGAATGACATTAGTTTACTCGCTGTGCATGCGTCTTCAACGTACCGCTAAACGCCTGCTTTGCGTGTGTTGAAAATGTGTGTTGACCAATATCGCCTTTCATGCGGACGTCGCAAATGACGTCTACAAGCACCTACGTTTTCAAAATGACGCAAAATCGAAGACACTAACAAGGGAAACACAAAGGTCTGATGTCTTAGTTCTTCCACTTTTTCTTTTATCGATTCTGTACCGACTTTCCCCACTTACAGTAAGTCTAGCATCTACGCGCCGCGGCTAACAAAACAAGGAAATCACCCTTAAGCGCAGAGATGCGCCAATTTCAGAATTGCGTTTCCCTGGGCTCGTTGGCTGCACATCACACAAACGGTTTCCCGCAGAACGCATCGAGGTGGACAGAAAGGGACCAACTACACAATACCATGACTCCAGCCTGTGTCGTCGTCTCTTTCTGCCCTGTCAGTGTGTTCTGCTGGAAACCGTTTGTGCCATGAATGTTTACTCTTGGTTGCGTCAATAGCGAACTTTATGAGTGAAAAGAAGCATTCGTGGCCTTCGAAATCGGCATCGATTACATTGCAACATCAAGAATAAGTGTGCTACTTTTCCTACAATACTGCATCTTTAGTATCTCGGCACCATTTGTTAACTTTAGCGACCACCGGACAAGGAGAACGAGACATAAAGAAACACGGGACGTACATAAACGCTCAGCCAAACCTCGCCCCTCCCCCCTCACCTCCCTCACCATACTTGCTTTCTTATTCATGTCTTGTGCTCGAGTATATTGTTCCTACATAATCGATATTTTTCCAGCATGAATTAAGAATAATGTTTCAAGTGTAAATTTCAAGTCCAATGTAACGATTGACAATACAACGAAATATTCATATACAGCTACGTGTTTACCAGTTTTACGGTTATTATGTACATTGATCACTTGGTGCCAGTGACACACCAACGCGGGTTGGTCATTGTATTTGAGCTACCATAAGCTCGTTCTGAAAGGAGGCAGCGAAATGTTATTGCTAAATTGAATAATTCTTTCAAAAATATCAGTAGAACATTAGTGGATACGAAATACAAAAATGAATGACCTCGATAAGGGGATTCTATTTTAATATACTCATCTCTTTGTGTGTGTTGTGTAGTGCGTTGGCCTGAATCTTGAAGGAACCCGATACTATAGCAGTATAGCATTATGGAACTTTTCGTGCTTCCCGCTTAAAATTTTGAAGTGGAACGTCTTTCAATTCGGTCAGTACAGGAGGTTGCTTGCTAAAACCGCATGTAGCGAAAACGTGTTATGTTATTGTCTCTTACATCTTTTCATCTGTACTATATACCTGTATACTGCATACTGTACTATATACCTTTTCATCAGTTCAGGCGCTGTTTAGGCCGGTGTTTTCATTTCGTCGCAGTCATTCGTTTAGTGAAATTAGTCGCCTTATGACTGTGGTATTATTGTTGCGTATAACACAATGTGCGCAGGGTATTTGCTTGTACTGTTAGAGATTAATACTCATATGTGAACAACCCTTTTTCCAAACAGAGCATCTAAAGGCATAAAACGTATCGTTTTATTTATACAATAGTGTAAATAATAATCGCTGGGAGCTTTATGGAGTTAATAATTGGAAACAATCAGTAGGTAGGACAGCGCGCCGATGAAAAGCAATATCTTGGCTTTCCTAAACTCCATAGGTGAAAACCTTGTAAAAATTCTACGAAAATATGTAAAGTGCACAGTCATCTCACTAACTATGAGTAAATATAAAAAGAAGCACATAGGACATTACGATAACTACAATATTTATTAATCATAGAATGGTCAGATTGGTCATACTTGGTCTAATTAGTTGACTACCGAAGGAATGCGACATGGACTAGATTGACTTTTGATAAAGAGATAATGAAGGCGCTACTGACTGGACTGAGAAAGCTGATGACGCTGACCACTCAGAATGAATAGTTCTCGGAGAGGAACAAAGAAGCGGATGCTGATTGCGTTTTGGAGCTGTGGCGAGAGCGCACGCGATCTTCCTCGGAGCAGAACGGAGCTGCTTGCACTGCCAGCTTGAGAGCTGTGCCAGTAGAACTACATGGAATACGGCCGACACAGTTTAGGAAGCGACAGTTTTCTTCTCTGCTGTCTCCTGCAAACAGACAAAAGCTTCACCTTCGCCTTGCCTGACTCTAGTATTCAGTGTTTGAAAATAATGTAAAATGACAAACCGAGAAGAATTAGTCAATTAGATTTTTTTTTTCGAGCTGTCCTCAGTTTTATACCACGTGGTCATCCAGGCAGCGTCAGTGTGGTCGAAGAACGTAATTCAGTAGCAGTGTAATGTGCTCAAAAGAAAGGAAAATTCTCGAAAGAAGAAAAGATGCTGAATCATTAATATGCCAAGCGTGTTTTTTATACTGATTATCCACAACGACTTCAGGCTAATGAAATTTGCAAAAAAGAAATGTACAACCATTGCACATCGTAGGAATCACTGCCAACCAAATTCCTCGTGCCAAGAGAGACATCTGCTTTCTTAATGCCACCGGCATTAAACATTATCAGCAGAGGTACTTTGACCTCAAGGTAGGTTTGCCGTGTCAGATGCAAAGAAATGTGCCGGCCGATGCAAGATTGAGGTAGTTGGAGATCACTGAGAGCGGCCTTCATACTCTTGTTCACATAAAAGGACGATGGCGCTAAGGCCTCGGTATGCGCCAATGTTCATCATTTTCATTAATCAAGGAAGCCATACTGAAAGATAATTCCATCACTTTGTTTTTCCCGCGCACTCAAACGTAGAAGGAAAATTGCCGATACTTCACTTGTAGAGCGCAAGTAGTTCTTCAAGGCGCCTTCAAGTTCTCGTGGTCGACTGGCTAAACTTTTGGATTGAATTACTCAAGTGATGCAACTCGGGTATCAGGATATCCTGTACCTATCATTTCCTTGAACTGGCATTCTCCTTACCTATAGAAATAAGTACACACAACAGTTGAAAGCATATCTGCCACCTTAAGTGTATTTTTTTTATTTCTGACGATTTCGCTATACAGTCTAATGTTTTATATTTCAACGCCGTCCAAATTTTTTGTATAGTTTTAGTGTAGTTACGCGTTCTTTCCAGCGTTTCAGATGCTGCGTTATTTTAACTTAATCAGTTTTATTTCCTAGATATGGGTTCCTGTCAAAAGATTAGAATGAATCATAGGAGCGTTCATCTTAGAAGAATGTTCGAGAGGGAAAAAATCGCATCATTTAATAAATTGGTCTCACGGGATCTTTTCAGTGTAGATACCCGCAACTGAGTTACAATTCTTAAAGAGCAGAAACATTTTTGGAGATGGCGTCTAAATATTGCGCAAATCAAGAGACTTTCTTACACGTAAAAGGAGGTCGTATTGAATGAATGAATGTTTGGTTTTTATTGGCGCAAGGGCCAAGTATGGCCAAAGAGCGCCAAGCCAGTGTTGAGGAATTCGCAATGTAGTTATGAGTTCAATGAGGCTGATGTGACGTGGCTGTAAAGGGGCCTTAAATATAGTCGCTCTAGAGTGCGTAAAATCTATCTGTTATAAGATTATGTCGATGATAATGACATGTTCTATGAGCAATAAAATCCATCGTGAGAGAATAATACATTATAAAAGATATCTGAGATGGTAAAATTACCTGGAGCACTACTGCCTCGCCAGAGCCCTTGAAACACAAGGGCCTGGAGGCATGTACTATACAGTATGACTATCACAGCGGCATCCTCTCAAGAGAGGAAGCTCTACGAATGTATGGGACTAATAACGTGTAGGGCAACATCTCTGAGAAAACCTAGGACACTGTTTGTATAAAAAGCGGTTCTGGACCGAGAAACATTACAGGATGAAGAGGAATGTGTTGACGGTATGCTAAGGAAAAATGCCTCCTTCTCTCAGATTCAGCGAGGTCGTATTTACTTTTGTGGCGCTACGATCCTTCATTGCCTCCAAAGACTGGAATAGGCTTCTGACGTGATTTCGCGCTTTTCTTTTGTGACTGTGCAGTTCAGCTTTGTAATGCATGATAGAGAGCTCTGCAGGTCGAGTCACGGAAGTGCTATGATTTTTGTTGTGTAAAAGTAATGCTGACCGCATGAATTTCCACTATATTAGTCATGATGAAGGCGATAATTATTTATTGTATTTGCGCAAAGTGACATGTTTCTGGTCTATTAACAAAAAGCATTTGTTTTAAGCATATGACGCCACTGAACCATGCGCAATAAGAAGATTACTACTAAGAGAACGTATATATATATATATATATATATATATGAAGGCTGTTGATTTTGCGTTTTTCTGCTAGATTTTTTGACACAATCTCTTCTATGAATCCCAATGTCGACTGTACACATAAGCTGAGGCAAACAGAAAGAAAGAAATGCGCAGGTGAGAAGCGACCAAGCTGATAACCGGGTCAAACATAATAAGTCAAAACGGTTTCTAGTTGCATTTTAAAGACACATGCATTTAAGATACCCGCGTATTGATAATTGCCTTCAACATTCTTCTGTGCATGAAACCAGTTTGCTGAAAAGTTGAACGTAGTATGATATACGTATTTCCTTTTCTTATTGTATCGACGCAAGTAAAAAGTATTGCATAAGTAAATCCGGCAGGTGCTATTCTGTTTTACTACAAACGTGGACTTCTTTTCACTGTTGGAGTCGTGGGATTCACGCTACCCATAATTTGTCCCTGATTGCTGAGCTCATGGGAGACATTCTTACACTGAACAACACTATCGCCAGTCATATAAAGCCGTGCATGCTTTGGACAGAAGCAAACTGTTCAGACTATCCGCCTGCTCTACCGTACAACTCACAACGACCACTTTTCCCTTAAAGCTCGCAAGTTGGATCAGTTTGTCAACTCAAACTCGTCTTGAATAATTTATGTGAATATGTGAATTTATGTGAATAAAACTTTATGTGAATGAAGACAAAAATAATTTTGAACGTGAATGCGTGAAAATAATGCATTTTACTCGGTATTCAACGCTCTGCAAGTTGCCTTGACTTGCGTGCATTGCAGTAAACACTCTCCATGTGTCCAGACTGCATCAGTCTCATTTTAATACGTGTGTATCTGCTTAAAAGAGATGACACTTACAGCGGCGCGGAAACTGCTGCATGCAGGCACTGCAAGAACACAGCACATCTCAATTAACTGTGCGGATATTATTTGTATTCATCGTGATTTAAGAAGTTCGAAACGAAGTGAATGAATGTATTTCTTTATGAGGCGTCAGTGCGGGTTTTTACCTCGCAGTATTTTTTGGGCAACTTCCATCGTTTCTTGCGTAAAATATAAATTTCCACCGAGTATGATCGAGCTAGGCGGCGGGAAAGATTGTTTCGACCAGAATAAGATTGATTGGAGCGCCTCGACATATCTTGCATCCAAAAAAGGAAGTTCAAAAAAGTTTTAATGTTTTAAGGTTCCCAACGCCCCAACGCCCAACGCCAGCAAGAATGATACCCTTTAACTGTTTAAATATTTGTGCTGGATTAAAATGCCTCGTGCCATGAATAGTCATTTGGGCACAAGCTCGAAGCTCAGGAAACAGTTGTGATGGAAAATGTTTCCCTATAAGCTTGTACTCGATTGAGACATTCAAACTCACCCCTTCCGAAGTAGTCATCGCCGAAACAGTATCCCGGTCGCGGTGCTATGCTCATCACACTGAGCACGACGAGCCGAAAGAAGCCGCAAGTCAGTTCCAAGCTCCTTCTGTGCAAATGCCTCTGCCAAAGCAGCCGCTGCGGTGGCGAAGGTACACTTCTGCTCCCCCGACTATGAAACATGACTCGACGGAAACTAGAGCAAGAACAGCTAAAGCCTGAGCGATAAAAGTTATTCCGGCTTCTTTCTACGGGGCAGCGACGACAAGACTGATAACGAAGAAAGCAGCAGAAGTGGGTTTCGAGAGAAAAACACCACAAGTGCTTCCCAATGAGCAAACGCGAAGAGCTTCGCAAGGCGTCCTAGCGTGCGCGAGTGCGCGTTTAGTTTTCCCACGCGGGTGTTCGACGGAGAAGCGACTCTCGACGGCGCGTCCCGAGGAGCGACTGAGCGCTCGCGCTGTGCTCGCAGAGCGCGGCAGCGGCGCCGTCGGCGGCAGCGCGCAGCCAACGAACGGCCACTGCACCTCCACGCCTGCCCGTCTTTCCGCAGCACCGTCGTCGAGTGGTGCCGCTCCGCAAAGCGGCTATTCGGCATCGATCGCTTGCTGCCACAACGTATACTGCGGCAACGGTGTCTGTGTGTGTGCGCGCGCATGTGGTACATAGCACGAAAGCTGATAGATACTGCTGCTCGTGGCTGCACAATAACTGTTGGTTGGTAGCGCCATCAGCGCTGTCGCGAGCACCCCGCTGCTTCTTTACTAAGGAGAACTCGCGCTGCCCGTGCAATTTTTCTTTCAACTCTGCTACAAGAAAACACCAGATATCCTTTCTTTTCCTTCCTTCGTCCAACACTACCAAATGAAGAAACGAAGGGCCTAAAGTGCGTCTCTGGAATTGACAGCGTTCTCGTTTTGAGATGGTGCATTCCTCTCACCCTCCCTATTTTTTTTTTCGAACTTGGACTCCCGCCCTGGTCTTCTTACGAACTCCGCTTTGGTTTCCCGCTGTCATTGCTTTTTCATCCACGATGTCATTTTCTTAATCCACATCCCTCTCTCCTTGCCGTTCTCAGCTTTGAACGCCCCGCAATCGTGATTTTTGATGAATCACTGTTAGAATTCACGCTGAGAGTGCGGAGTGTTTTGTCGTTGCAAAGTCACAAGAAAAAGAACCGCGTTAAGCTTTTCGAAGCATTTCCCACGAGAATGGAGCGGGGGAGTGGCGAAAGATGAAGTTTCGTTTCCAGGGAACTGCTCCATAAAGGACGCGCGGCCGTTATTGATGACGCATGCGGCACAGTTTGGAAGAACGTCTGTTGTAGTAAAGCTCCGTTTGAGTTTAGAATGACTGGGTAATGCAGAAACAACAGCGAGCGAAACCCACGGAAGCACAGAAGAGAAAATGTAAATTTCTTTATGTTATCACAACACATGCGTCTGATAGCGACACTGAATCAATTCTCGTCACCCCAAAAACCTTTTTTCTACGAAGATACAGCACTGCGTAGTGGTAATGATCAGCAGAAAATTGTTTCATGCTACAACTACGGTGTGAACTCTCCACACTATACAGTTATTGAGCTCAATAGTGTGGCTTTATTATATGCAGATGAATGTGCACACCATTTAGTCGATTGCAGAAACATAGTTCTCTTTAATACGGCCATGCGGTACATCACTTCTTTCAATACTTTCATAAAGCTCGTGTTAAAGAAAAATTGTTATTGCCTTGTGTTTAAAAACAATTAAAGGATTTTGAGCAAATATATAAAGCTTGCTCAATGGACACCTAACGGGCTCTTCTGATATGTGATCAAGAAATCAAGTAACACGTTGGGGTACTTGAATAACATATGTGATATGTTATTGTTCAGCATCCTAAGTTAAGCCATTGGTCAATCATTTTGTTAAAAATACTGCGAGCCAGCATCCGTCCAACTTAAACTGTTATTGAGTTATCTTCTGTAGTCTAGAATATCAGAGGACAAAACATGAAGGTAAATAACCACCTTCACAATTGGTGCCTATAAATGTTATCTCTGTGCCCCAAAGGAAAGATACATGAGGACAATTGTTTGTGGTTGGTTTCATGCTTCCACGTCAATAATTATGTTCAACTTAGCTGCTGCCTTATTGTCCTTGAAAATCGGCGCTTCAGTACCGTAGTCGCAATCATACGAAGTGGCAGACAATGAGAAATCATAGGAGAAGCTAATCATTATGTTTATTTTGAATGTAGAAATATTTACCTAAAGGAGAATGTAAGCGGACGAGAAGATGACTTGCCGCAAGTGGGGTCTTGCGCACATACTTGGCGCTACGCGTGCGCTTTACCAATTAAGGCAACGCTACACCGTGGCTCCAGCGACATTCTTGGATATTTGTATACATCAGCCGATTAGTGCTCAAGTGTTACAACGCGCCACTTACGGCCAAAGTGGCGGACTTGGAATGCCCTCTACACGGCAGAGGTCAAGTAGTCTGTGAGCTTTTAATCTCTCAATTTTAAACTCTTAATCTCGTAACGCTGAGCAAATGTGAGTCGTGGACACTTTTTGCGCGCTTCTTTTACCTGTTAGTTTTCGTCCCGCATAGCAACCAGGCATCGTAAGTGTGAATTTTGCTTCGCCTAACGCTTGGGAAGTGTGATTTCAAAACAGTTGTATATTTACTGCATGCCTGTGTTTCTTTCGGTCAGCTTCCTCATGCTTCCCAAGCGTCAGTAGCTTTCCGATGCCGCGCTTGCGATGCCACACTGGCGAAGGCTGTCCTTATTTGCGAGCTTTCCGCTTTGTATGCGGCATGCGGGTTGATTGTTTAACTTTCACCACAACGGGAAGAAAGCATGCTCAAATACGGCTTTTCTCGGTGCTGTCTTCACTTCTCACTCTAAATAATAGACATATTTAAAACAGCCTCTTACAGGCCAATGGTACACCATTCACGGAACCTATGGCATACCATCTGTAGAATAAAGTAGAGCGCAGATCAATGCTTAACTGTACGTCGCTTTTCCCCAATTGTTATCGAAATAAAGGTAAACAAGGAACTCGCATGGCTGATACAACACGGTGAGCTCGCAAATAATGTCACAATTTGCAAGTCTAGCACACGCTGCAGAGACATGCAATTTTACTTGCCTCACGCACACACGCACACACACACACACACACACACACACACGCACACACACACACACACACGCGCGCGCACACACACACACACACACACACACAAAATGGAACTATAAGCCAATCCATAATAAAGCAACCACTATAATTACCTAATTGCAATGCACGAAGAAGCATGTCTTACCTAAGCACCCTAACCACGATAAATAAAAAGTGCTGACTTGCATCGGACGGGTGTTATAAATACGTAGTTGCGGTTAAATGCATACTCGAAAACAGTAGAACAATTTATTCACAATGTTATCGAAACAAACTGTAAAGCTGTACGAATGCAAAATTTCTAGCTGTATATCCCTGTGCTAACCAGAAGAAAAAAACATGAATTAATTTATGATTTAATGATATGAAGCGTAACGAACAAAAGCTTGAGAGGTTTCTGAGCCTGTGATTTTCAAATTGCTTTTTCATTTAAGTATCACTTGGACAGATCTTAACAGCTGTCCAAACGGCGCCGGTTATGTGGTCGTGTATACTGTAGCTCGTAAGGGCATACAGCCAAGGACTTCCCCAAGGACGTCGCGTCAGGCAAGTGGACTTTATAGCTCGGCGTGGCGCCACGAACGGTGCACTTCTCTCCCGATCTTATACATGGTGCGCGAAGATGCTCGAGTTGCGTCAGCGAACACAATTGGCAGAAAAGCCCTTCGCACTATGAAGGAAATAAACTTTATTAAAAAGAATGGTCCGGCAGTTTTGGTTGCGGTGCCTCGAAGTCCTTGAACTCGGGCGACATCTTCGGTGGCTTCAGTACCGTTGTTCCCGGCACTTTCCCAGAGCATGTGTCGCAGCGTTGCTCTCTGTCCGCACGCTTTACGCGCATCAGTTGAGTATAATCCGGGGTAGCAGTGATGTCAGACGGCGGGGAGCAAGCGTAAGGCCTCGTTTCTGTTTAATTTATCCTGAGGTGGCGGGAATGTGCGTCTTTCGAATCTGAAGTGTTGGGTAAGGTCTCAGTATGTGGCCACGCAATCACCCCATGCCCATTGTCATTCTTGTTTCTGCATTTCCCTCGTAGTGTCCCCATCCGGCATATCCAATTGTGGAAAATATTTTTCCTTGTGCTGTGCAATTGTACGTATCCAACTTGTCCCTTATAGCTCGTATTTTTTTCTCTCTACATATGCTTTTGTCAGACTCAACTAATCAAAATAGCTTATCTGGGCAATGCTGCGTCCGAGAAAATAAATTTTCTGCTGTTGATCACTACACTGCAGACTGCTGAATAACAGTAACAGATCCGAAATTCAAAATGCAATTGAGTTCAATTACACATTAGAAAATCGTATATTATTCCAGCAATTAGAAAAAGCGAGAAAATATTTCAAGCAAGCTTGCAATATTGTTGGTACAGAGGATTGTGTAGCAACCTGAATTAGTCAGACATCTTTAACTTGTTGGCTAAAATTAGTAGTTATAGATTGTTTTATGCGTTTATACGACGCTTTTTTTCCTGCACGTGCATGAGCTGCAATTCCTAAGATCTAACGAGCTAGCGGATAACGTAGCCTCGATCGCATTAGACCTGCGTTTGGCGAAACAATTTTATACTGGCAATCAATTATAGCTGTAACTTGTTTTTATAGTGCGTATTCGCACTACTAAAATTTTAAGAAAGTGCTAGGTGATGCGCTTGATTTATCCAGACATGTTTACCACGCAACACCTTTCTATCCCCAACTCATTTTCTGGCCCGAAATAACTGTTTTCGCTAGCATGATCTGTGTGCTGCCTGGTGCATGTTGTCCTATCAGCTACACAGATCTCAACGGCTGCTCCCAAATACTGATAATGGTAGGAAGCAGTTAATTACAAAAAAAAGGTATTTGCCACCAGCGTAATTAGTTGAAAAATACCTATAAATAAAGAACTGTGGCAAAAGTGTTGTGAATTGGTTGCATACGTGATGCACATAATTTTCATATGTAAATACGGGCAACTTACCAGTGTGCTCAACTTGTTCTATAGACCAATCGTGACAGGAGATATTTGTCCAGGTCGATCCAGAATTTTCTTTTCAATCGCGCAACCTTCGTTGCCACTACTAGCACTTTCTTCAGCTTTTTCTTCGCTTTCTTCCCCCGTCAGCCCGAATCGCAGTTCACCCTTTGTGGTCAGGTGAAAAATAATTGCGTGTATTAAATTACTCTTAGGCAACACTATTTAATTACGGTCGATATTATGTGAGATATAGGAAGCAGACAGTTAAATCGAACATGAAATATTGGTGCATGAACGAAACGACACGCGCAGGACACTAAACGCAAGGGGACACAAATATTAAAGATAGCACAAGTGTCTGAAGAGCGTATTGGGTTATGGTTTGTTGATCTGCATATACGTTCTACCTGCTAACGATGCACCTGAGAGACGATGGCACATATTGCCGAGTGACCACTGACATCTTTCCTTCTTTTTTTGTTTAGGCAGTACGTATATTACAGATTATTGTAATTTTCAATTTACGTCATGGGCTTGACAATGTGTTTTTTTTTAACTCATGAAGCATTACTGTGAATATGAAAAAATAAACAAAAAAGAAAAGAAATACCTGGACAATTTTGGCCGAGAAACCTAAGAAACTAAGTTCGGCCGAGAAACCTTGCAATTTCAGCTATTTGTCTACAGCATTGGTTGTATTGGAACGCATAAACTACATAATTCGCTTGAATAAATGTGTGATGTGCAAGTACGTCATTTTCTTCTTTTTTTTTTTCTATAGACTGCCAACAGATCGCTTCCTCTTACCCCTGCTCTATCTTCACGCTTTATGTTCATACCCGCCACCTGTACCCATGTACCTTCTCAAAATTTTAACAGCGACACCTGGACCATGGGTTATTACCGGCGACTTCAATGCGCATCATCCGCTATGGGGAAGCTTAAAGATGGACTGTCGAGGAAGACGTGTACTATCCTTCGCGTCGGATCATGAGCTCTGCTGCCTAAATGATGGCAGTCCCACCTTTCTGCGGGGATTGACATACAGCAGCTGCCTGGACTTGACTTTTGTTTCAAGATGCCTCAGTGCCAGTGTGAAATGGTTCACGGACAACGAAACGCATGGTAGTGACCACGTTCCAACATATGTTAAAATCGACGGCATACGCAAGTCACACTCTACTACAGTTCTTCATCACATCGACTGGCCTAAATACACGTTGCTCATGGAGAAGAATAGCCAAGAGATCCAGGATTGTCTGCCTGGCAACATCGAGAAGCTAATTAACGCCGCTGCTCAAGAAGCCACAAGATCTTTTAGGCCTGTTCCTAAATTTTCTGAATTCGAAGCAGAATTGGAGCGGCTTCGAGCAATCCGCCGTCGCGCGGAAAGAAGGTACAGGCGCACCAAGTCCATCTACGACCTAAGGGAGGCGAGACGCATACAGAAGAAGATCCAGCGTCGGATCAACTCCCTGCAGTCTCTAAGATGGAAAACCTTCTGTGATACCCTTGATCCGCATAAACCCCTCTCACATATTTGGAGAACAGTGCGTGGTCTTCGAACATCACCGCAACAACGCCACCCCTTCAAATGCCTGGCTCTCTATCAAGGTCGCAGAGAGATCGACGTAGCGGAGGACTTCTGTTTCAAGGTTGCTGGTCTACCGCCATCGTTCGCTACACGTGATCCCTGTGATGTTCCAATCTCGCGAGATTCTCGTATGGACAATTTGTTTTCCATCGAGGAGTTGCAGGCGGCGTTGGCAGCGTGCAGACGTTCCTCATCGCCTGGGCCTGACGGGGTGACATACGCAGCTCTTGGAAACCTCGGTCACACAGCCCGGCATGCACTTCTAGACGTATACAATAATTCATGGCGTGAAGGAGAAGTTCCAGCTGCATGGAAGTCTAGCCGCCTTGTGCCTTTGCTCAAGCCAGGTAAATCACCCCTAGACGTGGCGTCTTATCGTCCCATTGCTCTGGCCAGTTGTCTAGGAAAGGTGATGGAGAGGATGGTGCTGACGCGTCTAGAGTGGTATCTAGAACATTACAAGTTATATCCTGACGCTATGGCAGGCTTTCGACGCGGACGCTCTTCTATAGACAACGTCATAGATCTTGTCTCGTCTGTTCAGCACGAAAAAAGCCTCAGGAGACTGTCAGCGGCGATGTTCCTGGATGTTAAAGGCGCATATGACAACGTAACCCATCAAGCCATCCTGGACGCCTTGGGTGATGTCGGCCTCGGCGGCCTTGTATTTCGGTGGATATCCAGCTTCTTGAAGGACAGGTCATTCTTTGTGCAAACAGAGGACGGTGCGTCATCACAACGCAACACCTACCGAGGCGTACCACAAGGCGGAGTCTTGAGCCCCACTCTATTTAACCTGGTGCTCATCGACCTGGTTCACACCCTTCCGGAATCCGTCCATGTGTCGATCTATGCAGACGATATATGCATTTGGTCATCAGGAGCGACGCGTCCTCAGGTGCGCGCCAGACTTCAAAAAGCGGCCACTGTAACATCAGGTTATCTTCGAGCACGAGGTCTGGAGCTGTCCTGCGAGAAGTGCTCTATAGTCGCTTTCACGCGTAAAGCAATGAAACCGTACGTTATCAGAATTAATGGACAGCCAATTGCCTACGAGAAGACGCACCGCTTTCTAGGAGTGATAATCGATCGAGACCTTTCCTGGAGTACTCATGTCTCCTACCTAAAAAGGAAATTAGTCATGATAACCCACTTGCTCAGATTTCTTGCGGGAAAGTCATGGGGTGCGTCTGTGAGTGCGATGCTCCAACTCTATAACGCACTGTTCCTTGGTCTCCTGCGCTATAGCTTACCTGTACTGGGTGGGACCGGCAAGACCAACCTCCGTGCCCTCCAATCTGTACAAGCTCAAGCTCTGCGAATTTGCCTTGGTCTTCCCAGATGTGCGTCCACGGCAGCAACAATAGCCATCGCGCATGACCACCCCATCAACACGTATCTTCAAGTCGACACCTTAAGGATGCATATCAGGCACTTCGCCCGACTTCCATCGCATCATCTCGCCTCCCTTCCTGCCGCTCGACCTCGTTCAGCGTTTAGCAAGATTATTGCCGCCAACCATGGAACTTTACCGTTGAACTTCACGCCTGCAGCACGACCATCTCAACCGCTGTGGTGCCTCCATCCACTCCAGGCTCTTCTTGTTATTCCCGGTATTAAAAAGAAAACGGAGATGTCAACTTTCGCCCTCAAACAAACCGTGCTTTCAATGCTACATGAACAGCACAGAGGACGCATCCACGTTTACACAGACGGTTCTGTATCCTCTAATAGTTCAGCTGGAGCAGTGGTGATTCCCGCAGAGTGCGTTACCCTCAAGTTCAAGACATCTCACATCACATCATCGACGGCTGCAGAACTCGCAGCTATCCGTGCTGCTCTGGAGTTTATTGTTCACAAATCATCACATTCATGGTCCATCTTATGTGACTCAAAGGCAGCTCTTCAGTGTCTGATGTCCCCTTTCAACCATGGACCAAATGAGCAACTAGTCGCAGACATCCGACTACTCCACCATCACGCAATCAACAAGGGACACAACATCATCTACCAGTGGATACCGGGTCACTGTGGAATTTCAGGAAATGACAGTGCGGATGACGCTGCCCGGTCGGCTCATGATGGTGCCCAGATTACACCCATACCGCTGTCAAGAACAGATGCAGCCACAAGTCTTCGCTCCCTCGCCCGCGAGCTTACACAGAATCTGTGGAACACCAGTGCATTCACGAATGCACGTCTCCACAAATTGGATCCACGTCTGCAACTCCGCCTACCACCAGGGTTGCCACGAGCGGAAGCAACACTTCTGTGCCGCCTGTGGCTCGGCGTGGCATTCACAAACTCCTATTCATTCCGCATTGGAATGGCCGACAGCCCTACTTGTGACACCTGCGGCTGCGAGGAGACGATTGAACACCTGCTTTGTGACTGTCCCCGTTACGCAGTGCGAAGAAAAGTGCTCGTGACCGCTCTCGCAAAACTGGACAATCGCCCCTTTACAGAGGAAAAAGCTCTAGGACACTGGTCCAGACGGGCTTCGGCACTCAAGGCCTTAAGGGCTTTGTTGAAGTTTTTAAGGACATGCCAATTGTGTGACCGCCTCTGAACGTTGTTGCGCGTAGTTTCGCGTTACTGTGTCAATTTTCTTTTTTTTTTCCCCATTTTTTTTCCTCTTCTTTTTTCTCCTTTTATTCCCTTTACCCCTTTCCCCAGCACAGGGTAGCCAGCCGGGACTTACACTGGCTAACCTCCCTGTCTTTCCTCTCCTTTGTCTCTCTCTCTCTCTCTTCTCAAAAGGCAGCCGGCGCAGAAAATAAAAAAAAAGGCGGAACATTTGCAAAGCTGCTCGTCAGCGTGCTAAAAAGTTAAAGAAAGAACATGTGAAGATAGGTATTAAGCTACACAGCTTCACACGATAGGTGACAGTCACTCGAGTCGTGGCACGTCGGCGAGTGACCGAAGGAGATCCCTAATTGACTGGACCCTCCGCGCGCAGTAACAAGGAGGCCAAAAGGTGAACCGGGTAGGCTCCTCCCAACACTTGTGCCCAACATTACTTTGTCACTTGAACGCGAACGGGTACTATCCTAATCATTTTTCACAGTAACCATGAAAGCAGTCTGTAGTGTACCAAATGTACCATTAAATACGAATCCACCTGCCTTATATTCCAGGCGTCCATGCAAACCAGGAAAACGACCACCGTAACTGCATTCTGAGAGGCGCGGCCGGGGCTTTAAGGTAAGCCACGCGCATTTCACATAAATAGGGGCACTCACAATCGGCACTTTCGCACAAACCGCACGTTATACCGACCACGTCTGTAGATAAAAACATGGCCGCGTATTCACTTTAGTGTGTCGATGGTTTCCCAAAAATCTCTACTCCATTTCTTGGTATCTCGTCAAACTTATCAAACAATGACGTCGAGAAACTAGCACGTAAAGACCCATACAAGAGTTTTTCCAGTCGAGAAACTGGCGCACTCCGTACATGAAGTCAAGAAGGTGTCGGGGCCTTGAAGACTGCACTCAGGCTGGCTAGATCGTCGTTTTCAGTATCCGTGATTCGGAGCGGCGGGTGAGGAAGCCTAAGCGTGAGTTTCCTGCTCATCACCCATACGTCTATAAACCGTGCCAAAAAAAAATAAAAGCTCTCTGAGAAACCATGCGCAAAGTCAACTCTTGGAATCCGTCTAATAATGCGTACTTTCAGCAAAACATAAGCAAAAATATCTATATATCGTAAATGCAGAATGTTCACTGCCGAACGAAGTTTAGGCATTAGCATAATAGTGGTGAGATTAAAAGTCTAGATGCCGGCAGCTGGCTAATACGCCCAGCTCGACTATATACCTCATAACATCAAGAGTGCCATGTTCGAGGACTTCGTCATCCAATCAGCGGGCACAGTAGAGGGATCCGAAGCACTCGATTTTTTTATTCATTAACACACGTAGGGATAGACAACGGAGCCACAGAGAGCTTAGGGGAAGTTAAGGATGTTTATTTTAACGAAATATCTAAAAGTAGGTCTGAGGTATCCATTTGATCAAGTGGTTAAGATACGGCAGATCCATAAAGGAGAAACTATCCCACAAAGCTTCAAACTGCCTTCAGAGTACAGTGGTTATAATACACACCAAGCTGTCCATCACGCAAGCAAACCTCGCCGTCATCACATATGTGCCATGTCGGATTCTACGCAAGCAAGAGGGAGAACATACGTGCATTATCCGGCTTTGACGGCAATCAGTGCCAGCGCGGCTGAAGACTCTGTTTTCTATCGAAAAACGCGTGGCTGTCGCTGTTAAATACGTAATAAATAAATGAGTACAGTAAAATGTGCGTATAGTGAAGGAGAATTGGCCTTCTAAAACACCAAATTAAACAAAGATCCTGCGGTATAACCTCGTGAAGTTTTCGGTCAGTAAGCATGTCGCTGTGCCTTGCTGGATGCGTTGCGGTATAACTTTTGCCTGCTACGTTGAAGTACCCGGGTTCGATGCGACTCCTTACTTTCTTTCGATTATTATTATTTTTTTTTTTTCGGGCTGGCATTTTGCCTGACGCGGCTAAAACGACTTGTGCAACTTACCTGACAATGGCAATATGGCAGCAAGCACTGCTTTCTCGCTACCACTCGGCAACGGTATGTAATAAACGTTCGAATCATGCGTCTAAGCGTGTTTTCTATATGTTGGGGGCAGCAACTACGACAGCTGTGGCTGTTGGGCAGCATTAAGGACGTATTGTTAGCTGTCCTGTTGCTCTTGTTCGAAATAGGTTGCGAAAAAGGTTTTCGCTCCCTCAGGCAGACTGCCACCTGAAGACAGATCTCTAAAAATTCTGTACGGACCTGGTATCGAACCAAAACCAAGTAGTTCAGTGCAGCAGTAGGATATCTTAACGCGCTACTAAGAACGAGCAACTTCTATTTCATTCTCTACTCGTGATATTATTCACTCGCGGCAAGCTGCAGAGGTTTCTGTTCCATAAAGTATGACAATCTTGTCGTTTCGGAAGGCTAACGCTTGAGAATCTTACGTACATTCTATACCCTAACCATTCCTGTAGAATCTATCGCACGCCTACAGCCACTTCTAACTTCTAATAGTCGGTTCCGTATGAAAGGCGAACCCTCAGCCACGCTGGCACTGATTACCACAAAGGCGAGCTACTGCATGTAGCTTAGCCATCATGTTAGCGCACAATCCCACCTACAGAATTTGCTACTTTAGCTATACGAAGCACCATCATATTATAAGTATGTACGGACAACGGTCGAGTATACTTTTGAACGCATGTAGTAGCACGACGTCTCAAACGGCGTAGAATACACGTTCTACCAATTTTCATGTTCATATTATTGGCTTGCATTGTGGTATGTTTGAAGCACAGTTTCCGGATGAAACATAGAAAAACCTGCTTTTGACTCACAGAGCAAATTGTGCAACAAGGGTCCCCCTCACTTGTTCTCGAATGAAAACTGAAGGAGACTTGAGGAGCAGTCAGTGGAGCTAATTGACTGTTCGGTCCAGCGATGAGTTGAACTTGGCCAGTTCCGGTTAGTTAACGTTCCTGTTAATTGGTGGGTTGCTATTTCGACTTCGACATCTTCGTAATTGTGACATATTCGAAAAACAGCTGCGACACGGATGAATCTCCAGCAACCACTCAAATATATCGCTAGCGGAGCCTAATTGTATCATTGTTCCATTTGCGAGAAGCACACGTTGTGACACTGTAACGCCGAGAGGCACCGAATGGGAGGCATGTTTCTTTCTAAGAAAGCACGCATCAATGCCGTGGAAGAACATGCACCAGTTGCTGCGGATAGTAATGAGCACGCCAGCCTGTGCTCACCGAGGCGCACTCAACCGCAGCATGCACAGCTGGAGCGTTGACGCGAGGAAAGCGCGTATTTAGCTGTTCGGCGTGTCCTATGATCGTAAGTGAAACATGCCGAAACCAACAAGTCGTACCCACTTCCATAAAGAAACTGCCTGATACGTCTAACGAAGTTGTAAAAGCAGTTCAAGGGATACGTCGGACTTACCTTTAGCCACAGCCTTAACTTTTGAGATATGTGTTTCGTCTCCAAGGGTGGCTAACTGCCATTTTATTTATTTTCGTTTGCCTTTACCTTATATTCTACATTCTGATTAATCGTAACAGTTAACTTCTCCTAGACTTTATGTGGTTTTAATATCTGTCATTTCCTTTTAATGTGTCTGACAAAAGATTTAGCGCCTCGGATTATTTTATTCTTTTCCTTCACTTCAGCCCTGCACGCATAAGAAAAAGAATGCCGTGTTGTCTTATGGCACGCCTATTCTTTTTCCTTAAGTGTCCAAACACTTCAATTTAAGAAAAATGAAATAAAACAAACACGTGGGAGACACACCAGGCAGTTTTCATATGCGCAATGCCATTTTCATGACAGCACTCTGGGTTTTGTCGCTTCTATGGCCATGAACTTGCGCGCGAGTAAAAACAAGAAATGCAATGGTGCTTTTGTGAGCTCGTTCTGGCTCACTGGCTCTCGGCTTACGTCGTTACGATGTCCTTTTTGCTCACGTACGACGCACTCACGCACAATTGTTGTTGCAGTGTCTCGCATTTAGTGAAGGAAATGTGACTCCGGAGTTGAACCATTCGCTTGCTTGGTCTATAACGGATTCACTGTTTTGGCTATGGCACGGAGCCAGTGGTTTCTGGAGACACTGAGAATAATGTGTCTTCCATTCATCGAAAGGAAAGCATGTGGTCCCTTTTTTTCCCTCGGGAAAATCGCTGGCTGCAGCTGGGAAGATAAAATGAGATACGAGCTGTTTTTACGCAAAAATGAAATTGAAGCGCAGTCTTCACTACGTTATCCATTCCTATACTAGTAGTGTTGCAAAACAGTCGATGAAAATGCTTAGGCAAAAGTTGAAGCGGACGCCTTGCAGAAAAGAAAAGAAAATAATGAACTGATTTAAACGTTCCCTGTTCTTGTCCTTTCCTGCATCAGCAACAATATTTTTTGTTACACCAGAAGGTGCTAACCTCAGTATTAACTGAAGAGGATACACATAAAGGAATATTTGGTGGTTGTTGTGAAACAGCACTGACAGCCCTGTGCACAGAATTAGCTACTTTTTGTCATTATGACTACTGGCCAGAGGTATAGATAAATACTGCTCCTACGGGTTAGATATTGCCACTCACTCACTTACTCACTCACTCTGTGAAGTCTGCCTTATTTTTTCGCAAAAGTATGCATATACGAATAGCTTAGTTACAGCAAACCATCATTTTTTGCTGAATGTGTGAAGAGGAGGACCGCACTTTTGCAGAGAGAGATAGAACAATTCATTTGAGGAAACACAGAGAGGTTAGCCTGGGGTAATAGTCCGCTAACCTGCTGTTCTGTCCAGGGTGAACAGGAAGAGAATTAAGAAAGCAAGAAAGGACCACAAGGGTGGGCAATAGAATGCGACTATATGCACATTCGGGTCCGAAGCGCCCATTCACGGCCTTAAATCGAAGCCTGTGTTAAAGCGAAATTGTAACAGAACCTTGGTGGCTCGTTTCGTTGATTTGTGTGCCCAAGGGCAGAGTAGCACCTTTCACTGAACAGCCCGTTGCTAATTGGCGCTGGCGAAGAGGTTATATGTACACTTCACACGCAGATAATTGATGCTCTGTTCAAGTAATAAATTTGGTGCCCAGGGCAGCAGAATACAGCCATGAAGTGGCTGATGAGGTGACCTGGTTGTGTAACGAACTTCCCATGTTCACGAAATAGTGGGCTAATGGGTAACTAAAATGGCTGGGAGAGGCCTTCATACGGCAGTGGACATAAGGTGGTGACGATGACGGTGTCAGCTAAAGAAGTTTGCGTAAATAATAGATAAGCAATTATGTTTTTATGGTATGATGTGACTGGAGTCGGTGACCTAGGTGGTTGGACAATATTTGAGCGGCAACGCTGAGGCGACGAGTGCGCATGAAAACGTTAGCACACACCGCGGGCACTGTAGCCAAAGGAACTAGCATAAGACGACAACTGTAAGGCGCAGGGAGGCTGGTGAGGAAACACAGCAACGAAATGCCTAAAGAGGGGGACAGCGAGGTTGTTGCCGGCATTTGTGGCTAGAGCGACAGTGCTCAACGCATCTGCAACAAATTTATGTTACCATCACTGACAAAACAAAATGCCTGTACCGACCCCTGCTAGTATTTGTCTCTGTTGTACAAAGCCTGAGTGTTTGCCTGGACGCATTCGAAACTTCAAGAACTGAAGAAACTAACGTGAACAGGTGCACATTAGTCATGACGCTCTTGCCTGCAGTTGTTGTCACCGTGTAGTAAACACTGCCCGGCGCTGTATATTTCGGCCATGTTCTAGTGCGTCTTTTCGTGAGGCTCTATTATAACGCTTCGGATATTGCTGCGCAATATGCATACGTATATTACGTAAAGCGTGCATCTCAGAAAGTGCGTGCTCGATCGGCACCTTTCGCCTGAGAAAGGAGAAGTCCTATTTTTACAGCGAAGCTGTGTATGGCTAGAATCTGGAATCGAATGTGTACGGGATGTTGACAAAAACAAATCATCATGTGGGATGACCTTGCTGATAGTGCAGAAAGGGTGAATGCTCAACGGCACATACTCCTGTAGGCTCGGGGAGGGGAGAGGGGATGGCGGTTTACTTCCCTTCCGCAACCTCAAAGCGAGAGGTAGAAGTCTTTCTGACTGACGTGTTCAGCTAGGTGTATCTCGACAACTGCATATTCATCGTCGTCGTGGGGCACATTAACGTTGACATCAGCAGGCCCGACGGAAGGTGGATCTCGTCGTTCATGTTGAAACGCTTTGGCTTAAAGTGTTGCAGGGAAGTAGGTGTGCCAACAACAACACGCAACAGATCGTGCATTGATCTCACATTTTACAAAAATATGTCTAGAATCGACGAGCAACCAATAAAAGTTTACGAAAACGACCTTAAGGTAATGATCAATATGGTGACCAATTGAATGGAATTTAAAGAAAAAAACAAGGCAGGAGTAAACAACGAGGTTATGTGTCGTGTCTTCTCAACCAATTTAACATACCCACCAAATTAAATAATTTAACATATACTTAAACAAAACCAACAGCTTCGCTGGTCTTCCGTCTTCCCACAGTGGAAGGGCTGCGCATTTTTTCTAGGATTTTTCTGCAACAAAGCTTTTCCGCTGAACAGTACCACATTGAGGAAAATTTAGTGCTAAGACTAGATAAAAGCGAAGAAAGCGAACACGCTACGAGAGCTTTTGAGCAATTTGGTATTGATTCATGCCGTAAAGTCATCATTAAAGTTTAGACAGGCATTATTACTAACTTGCTCAATTCAGCCTTCATATATTAGTGCCACATTTTTACGCAGGAGAAATGATGTAATGACTTTTAGTCTCAGTGATAAAAAAAATTCCATCCATAGGCAACAGCTAGGTAGGATTAATTATTGTTAAAAACCTAACAGTGCGCCTGAAAAATGTTCTAAAAGGACTTATTTTTTTATATTTATGCTCCCGCAAGTCGTAACGCTCAAGAGCCTCCTATAGTAATTAGAGCAAAACGGCGCGTAGGGCACTCCTTTGTTGCGTCAGCGAAACAGGCACATTTAGCCTTCCCAGCATTGTTTCGGGTGCAAACAAAAGTCTGTTCTAGCTTAGCTGCCGCAACTGTACTCCTGAAATGTTGCTTTGTTACCGCAACCACAATGCGCGAAGTACCGTGGCAAATGACAGGCTAATGACCAGGCACCACAATCGTCCGTATTTTGTGCATGAAGAGAGTTTTCTCCTCGAGTTTGTGGTCATTTCAGGGCGCTGAGCAACGAAAATACGCAGAGGGACGCGTTGCTATAGTATAAAAAAAAACTCAAAGTGTCAAGAGTATTGTTCCGGATTGTGGATAAGCAGGAAGCGCATCATGCCAGCCACAAAAGAATGAAACTGCGCAGGTACTAGTGGTGCGCAGTCAACATACCTGTTATAGAGTAATATATCCAGAACTTTCGTTGGTCATGCATAGTGTTTTAGATTGTTCTCATCGTCTTATTATTGTTCCCTATTCATCATGCTAGCAGTCACGGTAGCGACGCCACATTAATTTTTTACCCTGTGAGGTGTCAGTGTTACGTGACTCCACAGATTTTACAGCTGATTTCACCTTGAATGCTTCGCACAGTATCTTGAATGTATATTCAGCTGTGTTCAGCAATCGTCATCAACCTCTAATATTGAATTGGACTTTCTTTACACAATGGAACACTGCCTTAACTTAGCTTTTGACCAGAAAAAACATGTTTTTTTTCTCACACGCGGAACTTCGAGTGCTCACCCTTGCACCCGTGGTGCATCACGTGACCTCTAAAACGCGGCGCGCGGGCCGCGGATACGCTAGGCCAGCATGCGGCCCAAGTGGCCACAGCGGGCTGGTCGCGAGTGCCGTACATGCGCCGTTGCACTTCCGACAGCGCGGTGGCGCCGACGGCGACAGTGCGAGCACGCCTCGAGTGTCGTATAATTTTGTCGCAATGATATAATATTCATAGTGGGCACTGCATTATGAGCCCGGCAGGTAGAGCTAACTTTTGATACTGAATCAAGAACGACCACAATCAGACATGGGTTTCATTCGGTCAGATTTCGTCAGCTCGTTTTGCCACTGTGGGTTTCTCTGTGTAACAGCTTGCTTTCGCCTGCGCTTAAGTAATTCAACAGCTGCCCGAGAGCATAGACTCATTTGAACATAATGAAAAAATTTTGCCTGGCGGTATAACGTTACTGAGCCCTTTTGGCACATATACGGCATTGCTCTACCAAGTATTCTTTGCTGAGGATACGTTTTAGCGGCATTTGTAACCTTCCGTCGCACGCCGCGTGAATTTCCTACCAGCCATCTCAAGCTTAGTAAAGGAAAGCGGGACCAATCGCAGACTCCAGCAGCACCCGGCTATCTACTTTCACTGTGCTGGCTCCACCCCATCGAAACCCTCTCCACTTGAGCGCGGTCCTCGCGTCATGTCAGCCTATTAGATAAGAAAAACTGCTCAATGTAGGTAATGCTGTTCGCTTTGAAAGCAAGAAAAAAGTGACCCCCTATAAACGAGGAACGTGTTTGATTGGGCTTTCCAAATAACGCTGCGGTACTTATCGGTGGTTACGTAAACTAGGCCTCAGGAGATTTGAATAAGAACAGATTAGAGTAGTTTTACGTTATAGGGCCTCTAGAACCACCGAGATATAGCTGCGTGGCTGTGGCGCTCCACTACTCAGCACGAGGGCATGGGTTTGATTCCGGCGGCGGCAGCCACATTCCGATTACGGCGGCTTATAACTCTTAAGAGGAAGCTTTAGCTCCGTAGCTCCTATCTAAATACATGTAAAAGGAGAACTCCGTTTTCTCAGCAACCACTCCACCAAACTTGACGAGGTTTATTGCATTTAAAAGAAAAAATCGGCTGTGGGCTTCGAATTTTTTATTTAGATCGTCAAGTGTTTATCAAAACGAAACAAGTGTTTCAGAAAACGAAACTATCAAGTTTACAACTTTTTAACTCAGCAAGGAAAGATGATATCCCAATTTATGAATTGCATCTGATAGCATATATAAATCGCACAAAATTGATTTTTACACATGAATTAAAAAAACATCATTAATATGGAAATACAGCTTTTGCAGAACCCTTGTACGCAACGTAACAAATCCACGTAAGATATAGATTGACATATCCAGTTTGTTCCCTCTGAATGATCTAATGGATGCTGTCTACAGAACCGCGATATCTGTTCTTGATGCAGAGCTATCAATTTATAAACTTCATGCGTTTATTTTTTTCGAGCTCTCAAATTCTTGAAAATTTTTTTCTGTAAGATCCGGCCCTAAATCAAAATTCCGCGTCCAGCAGTCACTAGAATTTAACTTTCTCTCTCAAATGCAACAAATTTCGTTAAAATCGGTTCAGGTGTTATCTCAGAAAAGCTATTTCGCCTTTTGCATGTACTTGAATAGGCCGCGTCGGAGTTGGGCCCGCGCTAAATATTCCTCTCAAGTACCATGCATCGGGTGCACGGTAAAGAAACCCGGATACTCAAGATTATTCTAGAATCCTCCCCTCATAATCAAAACGGGGCTTATTTGGTCGGCTCCAAGAAAAAAAATATCAGAAAGCTATCTTCTATGCTTTTGACAAGTTTGACACTGTTTTCCTTCAAATGACAGGAAGTTTGCCATGAAATCGCATAAGTCACTCATGTTGATATCGCAAAAGAGAGTTGTGCACAGCTTCTTTGCAGAAAACCTGCATTTTCGGCGCCGTTTTCGATCATATAGTGTACTGAACATCTCTTGCTTCACCTTCTAGTGTAAGGAAGCACCGTAGAGAGAGAGAGAGAGAGAGAAGGGAAGACGGAAAGGCAGGGAGGTTAACCAGACTGAGTCCAGTTTGCTACCCTACACGTGGGAAGGGGAATGGGGAGTGAAAGAGATAGAGAGAGAGAACTTAGATGTAGGATTCTATAGTGTGGCACTCAAGTCTGTTGCCCTCAGGTAGCGAAAAAGCGCTCGAACTGCTTTCTGGGCTAATAAACTATGAGGCCAGGCTCCCAAGATCTTCGCTTCCGTAAATGGCCTATCATCCAGTCTATTTAAGGCACACTGGAGAGTCTCACGTTGATTATCGAAGCGAGAACAGTGGCACAGAAGGTGACTGATGGTCTCTTCACACTTTCCCTTAGCGCACATTGGTGAATCCGCCATTCCAATACGATAGCTGTAGGAGTTGGTGAATGCTACTCCTACCCACAGCCAACACAGCAGTGTTGCGTCACGTCGTGGAAGGTTCGCTGGTAATTTAAGTTTCAGTGATTCAGTCGAAACTTCAGCAGTCATGGAGGCATTGCGGAATCAGGGTGTAGACGAGCTGTATGTAAAAATACTGAAAGATATCTATAGCAGCTCCACGGCCACCGTAGTCCTCCATAAAGAAAGCAACAAAATCCCAATAAAGAAAGGCATCAGGCAGGGAGATACGATCTCCCCGATGCTATTCACAGCGTGTTTACAGGAGGTATTCAGAGTCCTGGATTGGGAAGAATTGGGGATAAGAGTTAATGGAGAATACCTTAGTAACTTGCGATTCGCTGATGATATTGCCTTGCTTAGTAACTCAGGGGACCAACTGCAATGCATGCTCACTGATCTGGAGAGGCAAAGCCGAAAGGTGGGTCTAAAATTAATCTGCAGAAAACTAAAGTAATGTTTAACAGTCTCGGAAGGGAACAGCAGTTTACAATAGGTAGTGAGGCACTGGAAGTGGTAAGGGAATACATCTACTTAGGACAGGTAGTGACTGCGGATCCGGATCATGAGACTGAAATAATCAGAAGGATAAGAATGGGCTGGGGTGCGTTTGGCAGGCATTCTCAGATCATGAACAGCAGGTTGCCATTATCCCTCAAGAGAAAAGCTTATAACAGCTGTGTCTTACCAGTACTCACGCATGGGGCAGAAACCTGGAGGCTTACGAAAAGGGTTCTACTTAAATTGAGGACGACGCAACGAGCTATGGAAAGAAGAATGATAGGTGTAACGTTAAGAGATAAGAAAAGAGCAGATTGGGTGAGGGAACAAACGCGAGTTAATGATATCTTAGTTGAAATCAAGAAAAAGAAATGGGCATGGGCAGGACACGTAATGAGGAGGGAAGATAACCGATGGTCATTAAGAGTTACGGAATGCATTCCAAGGGAAGGAAAGCGTAGCAGAGGGCGGCAGAAAGTTAGGTGGGCGGATGAGATTAAGAAGTTTGCAGGGACAACATGGCCACAATTAGTACATGACCGGGGTAGTTGGAGAAGTATGGGAGAGGCCTTTGCCCTGCAGTGGGCATAACCAGGCTGATGATGATGATGATGATGATGACGACGACGACGACGACGATGATGATGATGATGATGATGCTGATGATGATGATGATGGGTCGAGGCTTTTTAACGACACTTAGAGTTCTGTGGTGTATGCCAGTAAGCTAACGTGATGGTACGAGAGAGACTGCGAAGCTCTCTTTCAGCGTCGACTCTGGATAAAGGTATAAGGACTGTCGGTGAGCCAGCCTGGGCACGTCGGGCAGCGTCATCGGCGGGGTGATTACCAACGATGCCACAATGTCGCGGCAGCCACTGAAATATGATATCATGTCCTCGTTCAGAAGCGCAATGGCAGGTTTCGTTGATTTGTGACACCAGCTGTTCATAATTGCCACGTCGTAAACTTCGCAAGGTCTGGAGGGCTGCTTTCGAGTCACAACATATTGCCCATTTGTTGGGCGGTTCTTTTTCAATGTATTCGACAGCAGCGCGAAGAGCGACCAGTTCGGAACCTGTAGATGTCGTTACGTGTGAAGTCTTAAACATGATGACGACCGATTCAGATGGTAGAACAACGGTGCCCGTAGAATTTTCCGAGACGGAACCATCCGTGTAAACATCAATTCGGTTAGCGTATGAACAATGCAGAAGTTCCAATGTGATCTGCTTGAGAGCCGCGGTGGTCAGGCTGGCTTTCTTCACTATTCCTGGAACAGCAAGGTGCACAGGAGGCTTCTTCAAGCACCACATAGGGGATGGCGTTCTTGTTGCGGGTGAGTGCCTCAAAGACAAATAGTGCCGGTTAGCCGCAATTGATCTGGAGAACGCTGCCTTGGGTCTTTTCTCAGGCAAGCGAGCGAGATGATGGTCAGGGACTCTGGATATATGGCGAAGATGCACCCGGAGTGCGTCGATAGCTATATAGGTCATTATTGGGTGGTCTCTCGCGGTGACAATTGTTGCCACGGTTGAAGCATTTCGAGGTAGCCCCAGACATGTTCGAAGGACTTGGCCTTGAATGCTCTGTAGGACATGGATGTTAGTTTTGTTAGCATTGGACAGCACTGGTGTGCTGTATCGCAGGTATCCTAGGAAGAGCGTCCTGTTTAGTTGAAGCATAGATGCCACGGATGTGCCCCACGTTTTACCGGCAAGAAACCTTAGTATATGGGAGATAGAAGTAAGCCTCTTCTTCAAGTATGAGATGTGGGGGCTCCATGAAAGGTCTCTGTCTATAATAACGCCTAGGAATCGGTGAGTTTTTGCGTAGGAAATTGGTAGGTGGTCAATAGAAATGGGGTACCAGGTCATGGGCTTGTGGGCAAAAGCGACTAAGGCGCACTTTTCGGTCGAAATGCTGAGGCCTTGAGCATGCAGGTACGATGATGTTAGGGTCACTGCTTTTTGGAGGCGTGCACGCACCTGGAGACGTGTAACTGTCGAGGCCCATATGCATATGTCGTCAGCATATATGGAAAGGTTTACTGTATGTGGTAGAACGTCTGCAAGTCCAAGGATTGCAAGGTTGAACAAAGTGGGGCTTAGAACCCCACCCTGAGGGACGCCACGGCAAGTGTAATGATCAGCGGTTCGGCCATCTGCACTGTGCACAAAGAAGGATCTTTTGAATAGATAGATCCGAATCCACCGAAACATGCGTCCACCAATTCCGTTATTTTCCATGGCATGAAGGATGGCTTCATGCGTTACATTATCATAGGCGCTTTTCACGTCGAGGAATAGTGCAACCGATATACGCTTGTGGTGTTTTTCTTGTTGTACAGACGTGACTAGGTTGATGACGTTGTCAATAGAGGAACGGCCTCTTCTAAATCTAGCCATGGCCTCGGGGTATACGTTGTGGCGCTCAAGATACCATTCTAGGCGGGTGAGAATCATTCTTTCCAGGACCTTCCCAACACAGCTGGACAGCGCAATGGGTCGGTAGGACGCTAGGTCAAGTGGCGACTTTCCAGGCTTCAGGAGTGGTATCAAGCGGCTGGACTTCCACCGCTCAGGAACGACGCTATCATTCCATGACTGGTTAAAGCGTTCCAGAAGTCTGCTTCGGCCATCTTCACCTAGGTGGCATAAAGCAGGGTAGGTGATGCCGTCTGGTCCTGGCGACGATGAGCGCCTGCATGTGGCCAGAGCAGCGTCCAATTCCTCAAGTGAGAAGGACAAATTCAATTCTGGGAAGCGTGTCGCAGGAACCTCGCCCAGAATTTCGCTATTGATGGTGACCACACTGCCCGCAATCTTCACGCAGAAATCTTCGGCTATATCAACCTGTGAGCGGCCTTGATGGAGGGCTAGGGCTGAGAATGGGTGTCGTTGCTGTGGAGACGAGCCAAGGCCGTAGCACCGTAGTTGCCTTTCGAAAAAGGAACGACTTCACCATAGCAAACTTCGTATACCAGTTTCTATAAGCCCCAGATCTGCAGGGTCAGACACCAGGATTCCGGTCGGAAAAACAATTTCCTTCCTTTTCTTCTTTCTTACTTTCTTTTTTTGCACGTTTCATTATTTGAATGGGCTAAAGGATGGAACTCAACCTGAAGTTGGACAGCGGACGAAGTCTGTGTGCAAGAGAAAATCCAATAACCTAAGTATTGCTAACCAAGTACTTTATGTTATACTTTGGAAAGCGAGATCCATTACATTACATATGTCATGGTTTATATCTATTTAGGTGGAAGAAAAACAGAGTATTTATAATTTTTTCTTTCCAAGAGTACACCACTACAGCGCAGTGTCGAAATCTAGATAACAATAAGTTTGCCTGAGCTAGCCAGGTAACTAGTAGCGCAGGACACAAGCACAGCTTCGTCCCCATTATAGCTATTTGTGTCAAGATCATGAAGGGGATGTTTGTCGAGAGAATAATGTTGATGAGAGGCAGGAGCATAGACACTGTTGCCCCAAAATAGAGCAGACTAAATATTGGAAATACCGTAAGAAAACCAGAGAAGCCGTTCAATATTATGGGATATTCTATTGAATTATCTGTGTGCGTTAGAGATACCTATGAGCCGACATTATGTGCTCAGGTTCTATGTCGTGACGCCTTGTCTGATTACGCCGAACAGAGGCGCGCTCCAGTACTGGCACTACTTTGCCGGTCAAAATTACATGCTATGCAACCGCAGAATCTTATCGCACGTGCTCGTCCGGATCTTGACCAAAGGAACACGAGTCATCATTGCAAAAATTCATCTTTCCGGTATTGACAGTCATGAAAACACGTCTGGCCAGCTTTTTACGCAGTAAACCGAGTGCGGTCAATCTTTCATGAGCGAGTGGACCATGTAATGGCATCACGAAGATGCTCGCTAGCCGGTGCCCTAACACGGGGAAAGTAAATATCTAGTGGTAACGTCGGTTCTCAGTCAAATAATAAAAGAAATATCGATTTACCAGCAGTATCGCGCCGAAAGGAGTGGCTGAAAGGCAATCTCCTGAACACGATGGTCAGTGGAGACGTGTTCATTGCGTGGATCTTGGCCACCGTGCAATTTAAAGACTCGTTCGGTTATTTGTTCGCGAATGCTCCATTTGCGCTGGATAGAACATAGGTGAATAAGTAGGTACGGCCACTAACTGTAACTTACGTGACGCGCCCCGGCGTAAAACATGGCCGTTGAGCAGAGTGTCCTCAACATCAATAGCTGATCTAGTATTGTGCGCTCGCGTGAGGTAATCAGTGGCTACGGCAACGCACTTGTTCCTTGAGGCACATGTAAAAATAAAAATAAAAAAAGCGCGAGGAAATCCAAATCACGCGAAAAAATGGTTCAGCAGAACGTCAATCGGCTGAAGGTAGCCGGCAGTCACGACAGTGACAAATGTTCACGCGAACACGCTAAGGCGGCTAGCTGCTCCGTGAACAATCCTCTAAAGAGCTTCTTGGAGCCTTCGCTGTCTTTTTTTCTTGTCAATTTCTTTTTACATGGTAACAACACCTCGATGACTTACTCTGCACTCGTAAGTCACAAAAAGACTCGCGAGCCTTCATTCACGTCTATGAAATTAAATCGGAAGGATACATTCAAACAAGCAGACAAAGATAAGGACTGCAAGAATTCCGTTCTAATGCATCTGCATTTATTTGAAATTCCTAATTAGTATGAGCCTGGTAAGCTTTTCAATAACAATTTGTTCTATTTTTGCTAGAAAAGAAGTCTAAATCAGGAATTGTTTCAGCCTCCCTACAATATTTATACCCGCCAGAAGGCTGGTTCATCTGATCATAACACAGGAATGTAATGGTGAACAGATTCTTCTATCTTTTTTTTTTTAGGAGAAGTGGGAAGGAAGATTTAAGTCATGAGTGAGCCTCTTTTGCACATCAATTATATTCTAAGAAAGAAATCTTACTTTCGTTCAATGCCGCTGAGCAATTCAGAACACAGTAATTGAGATGGTCTCGATGTAAGTTTTCCGCTACCTTGATTCGCCGAGAGGCTGGCACTTGTAAATTCAAAATTCATCAAACCCTCGCGTTATTTCAGCATTCGTAGTCTGCTTTTCCTGTGCGCAACGAATTTTCATCTAATAAGCTACCGTTTCTTAGCTGCGACTAAACAGAAATTGAAGCTCAGTACGCCTACTCAAAGAAAAAGTAATAGACTGACTAAAACAGTAGCACTAATAGGGTTCTCTGCTATAAGGCTACGTGTATCCCCTGAAGAATCAGTCACTTTTTCAACTGTTCTCTCAGACATGCAATTGTGCCTAATGTGTGACGACGTGAACGGTAGTAGGTAACTAACCTCTGTGCCAGCTCATGCAAACCAATGTCGACACACCCTTTTCGTGTACTATTTCTTCAATAAGTAATTTACATAGACCGCCCTTACGTAGACTTTATTAAATATATCTAAGGCCTCAGACGGCGTCTGAGGGCCGCGCGAACTATAGTAGCAAAAAATTTGGTCGCTAACGCCTGTGAATGAGTCATTGACATTACCTGTGGCATGTCTCGGTGCTTATAGTCTGTCATTGATCACATGTCTCTATTGCAAAATTCTACAGCGATTTTCCTTCATTACTGCTGCTTTTACTTGCGTGAAGTTCTCGCAATAGCTAGAGATGTCGTAATTCGCGAAGCCATGTCGTTCGTTGTGGCACTGGTGCTCGGGTTGTCCCAGGTCACGCCTCCCTCATTAACAGCGTTGCGCCATTGTAGTGCGACATCTTTCACTGTCTCCAAGATATCCTAATCTTTCGTTGTTTGTGCTTTTGGCTTAGTCAACTATGTCCTTGAGTTCATACTCAGTAGTACTTCTGCTTGCGCTGTATGCTCACGTTTTCAGTTAGGACAGATTTCGGACTTCGTATCTGAGAGAGAGGTAAATACCATACGAAAGGCAGGGAGGTTAACCGGAAGATAGATATCCAGTTTGCTACCCTGCACTGGGTAGCACATACATATAGAAAGAGAGGGAGATTGCAGAAAAAGAAGGAAACACACAGACGCGCATACACATATACACACATACACAGACACACACGCACACACGCATCCTTTAATGAAAATATTGTTGACCACACAAGCTACAATTGTAGACAGTAATTATGGATTCATTGTCTCTATTTAATAGCGGCGTTAACCACACGCTTTTCATGAAAAAGCTTGAACACGCTTTTCAAGAGCATAAAATGCGGTCTTCCAGCAACGCCACCTTCTATACATAGGCAGCGATGAAGAAGTATTGAAATGCTCTTGAAAGAAACGTCATCATTACAAAATAACAAGGTAACAGAAAAAAAAACGCAAGGAAGAAACACCATCCTTCTTCAGCCATCTGTCAACGCGATCTAATGGGAATTATTTTCTACCACTATATTAGCTCAAAGTGTCCGCTTTCGCGATCTGAAAGACAAGATTATGTCACATTTCGTTCAGAGACATTTTTTGTGTGTCTTTATTCCCAAATATTTCCGTACATGTGAATGGCCCCGCGTAAATATTTTTGGCCGCATCTATATATATGTGGTGCGCTCGGACAGAACAATAGTTATTTGCTTAGCTACCGAGAAGAAAAAGAATGCAAAAAGGAAAATTGTCAATTATTATGCAGGCTCTTGAACATCATTCATTTTAATACGGAGCAGCTGCACGTAAACTTCAGCGTTGCTGCGCTTCTGCCCGACCAGGCACAAGTTAAAGGACATGTTTTTTGCCGCAATTGAACACTCACAAAAGGAAGACACATAAAGACAACACAGGCGGCAACAGAACTGCTTGTTTGCCTAGTTGGTGCTTGCTAAAGGCACAAGTTCACCACTTCATATTATCCTATGACGAACAAACTCACTGCACGTCTCAACCGGAGCCTCACCGACATGCTCTCGAAGTACGAAGTATTTGACTGGTATCCTCATTTACCAAATGTGACATTAGCTTATAATTAATCCCGCCTTAACACAACCGCTTATTAACCATTCTGTTTTTTTGTACGGCTGAGAACCCGCCTTGCCGCTGAACCCTTTGACTGCACCTCCTGCCGGTGAATATGCGCGCTACGTCATCGCCCACGTTAACCACACGCGGCAGGTCACCCGCGTTTCGCCAGCATGAGTCCAAGGAGAATCAAAGACTTCTATACCATTGCCGACACCAAGCCGCGCATTCTCTTGGGCTTTTTTGGTCACTTACCCGCTGTGTGCCACACCGAGCCACGCAAGAACACAACAAACCCTGGATTCTCTTGTGCTTTTTTGCTCACCCACCCGCTGTGTAACGCGTTTCGAGGAGCTGCTGTCACGTTACGCCGGTTCAAACCGCGTGGTGCGACAAGTGACCGTATGAGATCGTCCCGGCCGGTTCCTCTATGTCGTTTTCAGTATCAAGTGACGTTGCTCCCGTAGACAGGCTCACGCCCTACCCCTCGTCTTCGACCACCGACGTGTAGGTAATGCAGCGGGAAGGTGCTGCCAGTGGTCCGGAGCCACCGTAATGATCTGGAACAACCGCAGACAAAGGCAGGCTCAGCGTGGCTGCAGGGAAGACGACGGAAAAGTCGAAGTGGTGCCGATTGCTAGTCCATCAGCATCTAGGTCGTGTTTATACTAACCGTGAAAATATATCATTTAAATAACCTTTTACCCTAGTTACAAGTTGCATGATTCTCGTTCGATCGTTCTCCTTAATTTTTTACGGTACCGTTCCCATCCGTGATATAAGTACTAGAGTAGAGACCAACACCTATTTTGCTAAAAGTGCTCAAACAGATACGTAAACGGTGTGCTTTGCCTGATTTGCCTCGTTCGTGCCTCCATCCAGCCACCCTTGCTATATGCTACGCTGAGTGCGAGCATTGTCGGCCTCGACGCATCTTTGTCGTCGTCAGGCCACTTCGTAACTTCAACATCATCAGGGTCATAAGGTGAAGAAAAGAAAAGTTTGCCCACACCTGCCACCACTGGAATTTGAACTTACATCATCGTAGCAATGCGCATTCGGAAAAAAATATTTCTTGGGTTTTACGTGCCAAAACCATGCTGTAATATTGATGTACGCTGTGTGGGGGTCTATGAATTGATTTTGACCACATGATGTTCTTTAACTTGCGCATAAATCTAAGTGCATGATCGTTTTTACATTTGGTTGAATCCACGACTACAAGTTCAGCAGGGCAATGCCACAGCCACTGGGCTAGCGCGGCGCGTTGCGCATTTGCGAGTCGGGCGCTCCACTTGGAATGCTCTCTCTGTTTAAGAATGGCTCTAAGCTTTCGGAATGCACAAGCTGTGAAAAGCGCGCATACTTCGCGCCTTCGGCTTTCACGCCGCAAACGAGGGGGGGGGTCTGCTTTCGAACGCGGGACCCATACACAGCGTCCTCAGTGCCACACTGCACGTTTAGGCCCCGAGGTATTTGACTTTTCACTGCTGACATGGTGGTTCAGGGGTTGTCGTTCTGCCACTGAGCGCCAAACCACAATATCAATTCTACGCCATAGAGGCCATGGGCACTGCAAGGGACAAATCGGAAAGGAAACTCGTATATTTTATTTACTGCTTGTACATTGTTTAGCCGGGTGGTCACCACAGGAGGTCAGAAGTTTATTCCGACCCTAAATTAATTACGGTGCCTGTCACGGGAACTGTATTGTTCGTGAAGTAAAAATTCTTCAATTAATTCATCTTTTCGCGTTCTCTCGATTCTTAAGGATAGTTTTAGACAACATCATGTTTGAGAGCGAATATGTGAAATTGTTCCATGACCAGCGCTGCATGCTGATAGTATAACATTGAATCAAAGTATTAAAATTGACAGATGTCCCACGCATTTTTTAAAGAACGGATGATGTGAAGAAAAAGAACTGAAATTTTCCGGATTTGGTAAAGCTCAGTTTACTTGCTGCCATGGCATTGCTTTAATTATAAGGTGCTTTGAATTAACAAAAAAATGTTGGGGGACGACGTATTCTTTTCTATCTTGCGTAACACCACGGCCAAACCCACCAAATCCTGCAGCAAGTAGTCTAGGTTAAGGAATGCAAACTCACCGGTTTGTTGTTGAATGCGCACAGCTTATGCGCACTAGAGACTTATCTATCTGCCTTCAACTTTCCCGATTCCTGTTTCTCCTTTCGTGCCTTGCCTGCAAAGGATCATTAAGCTAGAACGGAAGGTGATTGTTTCGAATTAAATATACACGTGGTGTACGTTTTAGGGGCGATTCATTAATCAAACGAGCCATTCTCTCGCACGCTTGCAGAACAGACAGAACAGCCGCGCAAAATCAAACAGCGTTTCTGTTATTGGTCCTCCCATGCAATAGAAGAAAAGTAGTTTGGCGCCTTTTTCTGGACAGACTCAACATTTCAATGCATTTCTTGCTATTTGCCGATAATGCCTGATTAATTATTCTTTTGAACCAAAAGAGTGGTCGGGAAGGTCACTTCGAAATGTATGCGCTAAATAATTGAAATAAATATTACGATTTAAGGGGAAGAGTAATCAGCTCTCCGCTTTTGCGATGATCAGCTAATGTTGCGATGTGGAGCTTTTCATGAGGACTGATTTTCTCTAGCTCACTACATGTTATCCTGAAAGCTTTTCGCATTCATATATGCTTGCGGGTGCGCTGCGTTTTCTTCATTAAATATAACTGAAAGGCTGGGTAACGCATTACAGCGTAAGTTTTTCTCTAATTCTGTTCGTGCCTTCTCCTGCACAAGCGGAATTAGACAAGAACAGGCTCAAATCCGCGCCATTGTTAAAGATCCACCATATCCTTACGATAATTGCTCGTGTTCTTCTAGTGTGCAGAGTTCGATATTTACCATGACTGCTCGTCCTTCTCAATAGATCTAATCGTTCATTTTCCCTCAATCAAAGTGCACAACACTTCGTATGGCTGCTTCCGCTTGGAACATTGAATGAAAAGTTCACTCTGACGCCGCTAATGGGCCTACTAAATGAGTGAGGTATCAGAGCTCCGCTTCAATTTATTACAACTGCAGCCAACTTTGCTACATTTTTGTCTTATATTGAACAGGATACCGGCTCTCTTTAACGAAGGTATTCAAGTTTTCCCTATGGCAATCAGAAATGAAATTTTATTTGAAATTTAAGACATGAACATGGACTTTTAGGCCTTCTTCAAGCCGCAGTTATCACTCATCATTCAATATAAGCACAAAGGAAAGAAAAACAGGGAAGAATGATCGCACTCCCTTCAATTAAGCCAGTTCGTTCTGGTCTAATACTAAAGCAAAGAAGTTCCCACCTATTTCCGTTTTGTTGTTATTTACTGTTGGTTAAGTAATGTTACGTTTTGTCGATTACTTCCCTGAATCGCAATGTTTATTGGTTGTAGGTATTGTCACTATATGTAAAAATTCGCATATAACTCGTAAATGTAGCGATCACTCTACAAGGAGGCCAGGTGTCCTTCTTGAGCCCTAGACAGCTAGCAATTAAGTATAGGCGTATCTATATCATCGAAACAACGGACTCCTTGTAACCAGAACTACAACTCATGGATGATGTTATCAAATTCGTGTCCACATTACCAGTTGTTGCGGAGCTTAACATCTACACTGACTCGCTCTGTGCTATAAAAAATGAAGAAAGTCGCTAAGTCATTCTAAATCACTACACGCATACACAGGGTAAACAACTCATCACCCTTCAGCATTGCAGTGCATTGGATTGAGGGACGCAGTCCGAGTCCGTTTGAGAACACGGCTGTCCATATGACTCACCCACCATGTCTACACAGCACACCACCAGTGTCGCTTCCTTCTGACCCCCAGGTTTTCCTCCAAGCCCTGAACTCCTTTCTGTGACTGCTCAGACATGCACTTATGCCCCGTGTGTACTTCCCCGCAACTTTTTTTTTATTAAATGTATTTAAAGAGAGCTTTGTGCCTATGTGTGGCGCCGGCTACTCCTCTTCTCTTACGTGATAGTGATCGTCGAAAAGTTGCCAACAATCACCAAACTGGACAAATAAACACATGAACGAACATTCATGTACTAAGTCTCAGTACTGCAATATAAATAAATTTCTTCTCGTTATTTCGGCATTGCTTAGTTGCCTCTCCTTTACTGCCATTATGTGCACAAATTTTATTTACCATGAATTGTACTTCCTTCTTTTCCATCTGATTGTGCATGCACTGTCGGGATTTTTTGCCCCCCCCCCCCCCCCTTTACATATTGCACTACGAGCCTGTAAGGTACTTCAAATGAATAAATAAATGGTCGCTCAACTTTTCCAGGGCAGAGAAAGCTTCTCTTCGGGGCATTCGGGCTCGGGTGGCCCTGGCATTTGCTGTCACCGACGTCTGCAACTGGTGAGTCTGCAACTGAAAATCGTGAAACATGCCTCAAGGGCCCAGATGAAGTGTCTACGGCAAACATTAACATATTTCCGGAGTTCGGTCTGGTGCTAAGTATTTTAGGCACAAGATGCTCAGAGAGGCCAAATGTTCCGGACTACAGCGTTTAGAACACGCACCAAAAATGCCTTAATTCATTGCTACATTTTACGCTGCATGCGTTTATTTGGTGTCCTTCTTTTTATTACATATGCCTTGAGACAAACTTCCTCACTTCTGGAGAAAATTATACTATTTATTCTAACAATATTTCAATAATTAAAACCGAACCGCTATTTTTCATAGTAACGTATATTGCTTCTCCGAGAAAGGAAGAACTAAGGACGCAATTTGATCAGCATATGGAACATAGCAAAGCAGAAAATTTCGCAAGAAGGGGTTCAATATGTCTGTAAACCCGTTAAACTTTAGTAGCGCTTTACTAGCCTGCGTTGGTTCGGGCATAATCACTTTGTCAAGTTGCGTCGTCTAAGCAACGCGTGAGGAAATCCTCGATTATCCATATATCAGAATCAAACCTGCAGTTCGAAACATAAGTTGAACGAATTTAAAATAAACGAACAGCCGTTATCCCTTCTTCACTCGTACATCAGCAAATCAGCATCAGCATCAGCATAAGCAAATAAAATATGCGTGAATTCGTAAGATACTCGATGTGATGATCTCAGCAGTGATTCAAACCTATCAATCGTGGGCAACCTGTAATATTGTCGCTCGAACATAATGTGACGGCAAGCTGAGTCTTACCGTCATTGAAATTGAAAGATATCCGCTATAAGCCTAGCCATTTTTCTTTATCTACGCCCAAACAAAGATGCCAACGTATTTAGCGCCAGGTTGCTCCCGAATCAGACTGATAGAACTGCTTGCTTTTTAGTTAAGTTTTAGTTTTAGTTAAGGCTAATGAATGGCATTAGGGCTTCCGGTTCGCAGTTGACGCCGACTCACTAATGTCATAGAGCAGTTAGTAAACGAGGGATACTAATTGAGAAACCTGGTCACCAGCGTTCTTACGCAGGCTGTAGTTCAGTGGGTATGCAAAGGTTATGTTTTACTCTTAGCTGCCGTCACATACTCAGAGCGTAGGGACATGCTTGTTTGTTTATCTTGGTGTATTTTGAAGGCTGCCAATAACAATATCACTGTGCAAAAGCAACAATGGAAACGGCAGCACTCGTAATACGCCTTACTTGGTTCATAATAATTTTACGATCCACAGTTGGAGAAAAATTAACTCCATCATTTTTTTCAGAATTTATTTATTAGTAAAATACAGAAAATTACATTTGTTTAGTATAGCAGGGTGGTAGTCCCATAGTCGAAGACTGTATTGGGACCTCCTGTTAAAGACACATGATGGCATACATTGTTTAAAGTAACAGTAGCGCAGATGAGAGATGAGATTATCTATTATACTGGTATAAATTTTTTGCATTTTTGATTATAGGTGGTAGAGTATTCCAAAGCGATATCGAGAAAAATTCCGCAGTCCGTTTACCCAAGTTAGTACGCACTTTAGGTAGGCGGAAATTATTGTTAAGTGCAACTCTAGTGGGACTATGAACTGTCAGGTCACAAGGGGAGAAGCAGATCGATGGAAGTTCCTTAGTCATATATCTGTAAAATAATATCCCTAGATTGTATTTGGTGAGTTCTGAAATGGTCAGGATGCGGTTTTCATGTAGTAGTGATTTTCCATTTGTAAAGCGTGAATTGCTTGTAATAATTCTTATAGATTGGTTCTGGATTTCATCATGAAGTAAGTTCCAAGGCCTGTTCAACCAGTTCACTGTGCAGCATGCGCATGCAAATACTTTCCACATGCCAATGCCTCACCACACTATGTGTAAACGAGGAACTGCACAATGTAAACATTTCTCACTTGATCTTATCCCTTTCTTATCATCTAGCTCTCAGTGCCAGCCGATCCTGGTTATAACGTACGCGAACAGTCACCCGAGCTGCGGAGAAAGTGTGATTACGAAAGAAAGTGTAATAGAATCGTTACGTTTTCGTGGTCTAGGTTGGACAGAAGATATGTGTGGTCACCTAACATCAAATACCTGTACACGTACGTGTGAACACACGCATGTACGTTATTACGGGAACTCAGAACTTCAATAGCCACTGCTTCTCTCCCACCTGTTGAACTGAAAGTCTAGCGAAGTTTGCTCATTGTCACTTGTCACTATACCTACATGCCTGGCAAGTGCACATCAGTGTTTCTCGTAAATCAAGAAGGCAAGCCCTAAAACGGTCTTTTAAAGCGACGTGACATGTCTAAATAACAAGAATTGCTGTGGTGTCTTGCAAGATGCCGCTTTTATTAAGCAGTTAGCAGGATAACCTATTAATGACAACCAACGTAGGGTGGGGAGGGAAACAAGAATGTATGCATTACTACTACACATACAAGTACAGGAAAATAGAGAAAACTCGAGTCTTAGGAAGACCACGAGTCAATAGAGGGTCATCTGTGCCCCTTATATTTGCCAGCGGTGACGAGTCAAATACAGAAATATGATCAACCGGGCATAACATCTAATCGCACAAACGAAAGCTCATGGCAATCATTTTAGGACCATTTGGTCTCTCTCGCATAATTATGTGTAACACTGGCCGGAGCGAAATAATTTTTCAGGAGCATCATGCAATGCAGAGCTTTTACCTTGCTTACATTGTTCAGGAAGTGATTTAAAACGTGCTGAGCTATATCGGTTCCATCTTTTAGGCTCGCAGCAATCTTCAATGCTTGTAACCAGAGCTGAAGTTGTAATTTTGAGCTGCTGAAACTTAAAGCTCACTTTTCAGGTGCCCTCTGCAAAAATTTTCTCCGCAACATTTACGTGATTTCAAGTTACGACAAGCCGGCTATTCTATAAATAGTAGCACACTCAGGCCCAAATCAGAATCAGCTGGAGCATAACGTCACTCATGCTGCATTACAACGTAAATCATAATAAATAAGGTCATGTTGTGGCAACATAGTGAGCGCGCTATACCTTAATGAGACTGACAACCAATTTTTAAGAGTTTAGTCTTTACAGCTCTACGACAAGCACACCTTCGGAAAGGTTTACACCTGCAGCGTTTGTATATTTGTCTATATGTATGTACTTGCAAGTTTACGTCAGATTCTTAGTATGTTTGCAAAAGGTCTCAGTGTATATTTTTTTTTTATTCAAATCAATTGTGAAATGTTTTGATTATTTCTTTTTTTAAATCTGCAATTTTGGGTTAACGGCTTCTTGGGCAGCCATACGTCTGATGAATAATTGACATTACTGGCGCAAATTAAGGCCACACGGGGCCAAAGAGCGCCAAAGCCATGCAGTATCCATACTTCTCATACCGTCACAGTTAAAAACAAAGTTTATAAATACACACAGGCGCAAAAGAAATATCAAACAATATAATAAGGAAATAATAAACAGGGGTTTCACTGCACATATAGGGTTTTGAAATTTTAGATAGCTGCGATCACATCTTTGGTGGGTTTGTTATACCCTTCTTTTCAGTAACTAATCTGGATCCCTATTCACAAATGCTTTTCGAACAGGCATTCCTTCATTGGGCGATGTTCTGCCTCCCGCTACTGACAACTGACATATAACGAGGCGATTGCAGCTGCGACTGCCAATCTCAAACTGCACTAACGCAAAACACAAAAACAAAAAACATACTAAAACTGGCTAGTTTCTCCACTTTTCTCAATGCATTAGCTGGCAAAGTTTCTCGACTACAAGCTCACATCTATTGCCTCACTTCCCTTACTCACTGTTCACCTTCTCCGCCGTGCTTTCTTGCTCGCCCTAAAGGGAAAACGCCTCGTGCAGGTTACACTGAACAGTCGACCACAACAGAGCGTGCATGGAAAAGACTCGGGCCTACCGGCATACGATGGTAAACATCGATTAACACCGCGCAGACACGTTGCCTTTATCTGGTGATTGGCCACTCTGGTGTTTTGCTTCGCTAGCCAAGCGATACGGCAGTACTTTGTGATGGCACGTTGCTCACTTTCTATAATGGCATTCTGTTAGTGTTTACTTAAAGGCACCGTTGATACAACTGGCTTGGTGGACTGCGCAGCGGGAAAATGAAGATGGCTGTTTTTTTTCTGGTTCCTTTCAAATCACCTCGGCTAGGCGGTACCATGCTGATACGTCCAACAGCCATGTTCAACTGCCGATGACTATGACTACAAGTTCGCTGTCCCACCCGCTCTAATTATTGTCGTTTAATTTCTTACATTACAACGAAGCGGACCAGGCACGTACCAAGGGGTCGCCAAGCCCCCCCCCCCCCCCCCCTAAATTAAGTGGCCTATCCTTGCCCCTGCCCATACACTACACACATTCCTAAAGCGCCTACAAATTAAACTTGAGATTTGACAACTATTCGGTGGTTAACATTTTGCTGCCTTTTTCACTCCTTTTGGATGGTGGTGGCTGTCGGAATCTTCTGGGGTGTGAAGGCCAGTTTTCTCATCGATTGGGTGTCCGCGCATTTAACTCGAGATGCGTTCAGAAGCAAGCTTCATGAGAATCATCCAGGCGTTCGTTATAAGACAGATCACGTATATGGCGGCATACCACAGATGGTGCACCGCAGAAAAGAAACTCGATGGCCTGATTAGTACGATATACAAAAAAAAAAACGATTGGACTCATGCTAAGCACGAGCACGGTGAAACTCCTAGAGCTGGAACTGCGCAACATGCTAGAGGAGCTAGTAGAAGCGCAACGTATAGTGCAATATAAATTAGGGATCCACAACCACACACAACACGGAGACAAACGGTTCATACCCAAAGTAATAAGGGCCAAACTCACGGTACCCCCTTACCCAAGAATATGCATCCTGGACAACACGAATGCAGGAGAAAAAGCAGGGCAAGGAACATGGCGGAGAACTACAGAAGAAACAAGGACGCGGTCTTTGCAGACGCTGAAGTTGCAAACACAAACGCAGCTTTGTTGCAGCAGTACTTAACCACAACAGTACTACACCACAAGCTTGACTATAAACATGACACGCATCGAAATGGCGGAGGAAGCGGCTAAGGCGTTAACCATAGCACAAACCAACGCATACTGCATAATCAGCGATTCGAAATCGGCAGTACGCAACTTCGCGAATGGCCGGATCTCAGCTGAGGCGCTAAACATACTCAGAAAAGGCAAAACAAAAAGGGAAGACAGCTGCGTCCAAATCCCGCTCTACCGACTCAACGGGAGAGGACAACCCTAACGCGGCGGCACACAACGTAGCTCGAGGACTCACTTTCCCAGCTGCGACGAACGTAGGCCCCTCGACAGGGCCCTCTGAAATATGAGAATGGGAAGACAGAATGACCAGCTCCAACGACATCACCAACCATTACGAGATGCAAAGATGCACTTATCTACCACCCCATCAACAACTGGCTAGTGGCGACAACTACAAACGAAATCATACAAGAGTCCGATACTTATGCACGCTATTTTTTCGGAAATATACACAACAGATTGCAAAGTGTGTGGAAGCAGAGCTGCAGTAGAAGACATGCAACCGGACTGCCAGAAACTAATGCTGGACAATGAGAGCGAAGCCTCCATCGACAGCCTCCGCGCGCGATGGCAAGCAACGCTGCTCAGCTCGAACCTGGAACACCAACTTCGGGCAGCCCAGCGGGCCAAGGAAGCCGCCGGGAGGCAAGAACTCTTGGCCGTAACCTCGGTGGGTGCCCAAGCCCGCTAACTCGCCGGACGCGAACTGTTCTGATTCGAAATAAAGTTTTCTCACTCACTTACTTATTTGTCACCATGTGTTATAAAAGTCACGCGCATCGCTCTTGCTTCGATAGTTCAGCCTTTTTTGCTTAGACTGATCCAGGGACCAGACAAAGGATTCAGTTCATAGTCAGCTGGTCTGTACGCTCGTGGAACGAGTTGCGGCCAGAAAAAAACGCCAGTGGCCCCGTTTCACTTTTCCTTTTACTTCTTTATTTCGTCTGGTGGTGGACCGCCGCGACACTGGCAGATCCTCGGAACAATATACCCGCGATAACGTTTAGATAAGGTGGAAAATAAAATCACGTGAAACGGCGTCCATCATAAAACTAAGCAAGAAACTTTAAACCCACAAGAAATATTTATGTCGCCCGTTACCACGCCTGGTTTCTCCCTAACTGTGCAGCACCTTCCGTGCAAAATTTGCAACTGCAAACAAGAGTCGCAAGCAGTTGAGAAATTAGGTGATCTACTGAGGGAGCGAGCCAAAGCAACAGCCAAACAGGAAGGAAAAGAGAAAATTAACAAATTTATCTGCTGTTTGTGAACATATTTATGGACCAACAGCTTTTTTATTTAAAAAAGAAGTAGATAAAACGCTACCAGAACTGGACAATGGTTCCGTGTGTTTTGAATGACGCTTCTACAGTTATCATTCGAGCCGCCTGACGAAGACACTTATCTTCTGTGCTTATGTGGGTGTTTTTGTAACATTGCACGTCTAGAACAGCAGCGTCCTGCGCTCTGCGTGGTTGTACGGGACTGGCGGTCACGCATCGTTACGCAACTTGCCAAATAACAATGCGAGTCGGTTTTGGCACTTGGCAGAAAGAATCCTCTTTTTTTATGTCGTTAGAACTTGATACAAAATGCGCGAGCAAAAAATTTGTGCCGCTTAGGTAATATATAGGTTGTTATAACGTGGCGCAATAGTTACGGTTTCGCACTTTCGCTCTTCTTGACCGCCACAAAATGGCGTACGGTGGTCACTGCCAAGAAGAAAAGCGCCATCAATGAAAATTTGAGAAAAGGCTCCCCATTGACTAACGTACGGCCTGGTTCGCAGATGCTCCCGGTGGTATCAGAGGTAAGGCGCAAGACTCTGACGGCGCTATTCAAAGCACATACATGTGATTATATCACACGTGAAGATCAGCCTCTGCTATCTGCGGGCTATGCGTAGGTGCAGACTAAACACAAGTATTTTAAATTAAAGGTGCACCGCTTGCTTACTCAAACATGGGACACGCAGATGGCAGATTTTGCCTATGTGGACAACGTAGTGGATGCCGACGTGAGATGTCGATGTGAGTCACTGTATTTACAATTTCTTATCCGCCCGATGGCAAGAAGGAACAGTGTGAGAATTACATACCAGAACGATATAGGTAACAAACAAATGGTCTTACCAGCCTACAACGAGTGATATTTAAAAAAAAGATGTCTAATCTTCTGCGCGCCAGCCCGGAAACAGAATTTTGTGTGATTTACATATATTCAAATTAAAAAAAAATTATGGGGTTTTACGTGCCAAAACCGCTTTCTGATTATGGGGCACGCCGTAGGGGAGGGCTCCGGAAATTTCCACCACCTGGGGTTCTTTGACGTGCACCTAAATCTAACTACACGGGTGTTTTCGCATTTCGGCCCTATCGAAATGCGGCCGCCGTGGCCGGGATTCGATCCCGCGACCTCGTGCTCAGCAGCCTAACACCATAGCCACTGAGCAACCACGGCGGGTTACATTCAAATTCATGAGCACTTTCGTGCATAGGATGATGTGTGCTGACGCAAAACAGGAGATGGCTGGAAGAGGCCCCCCTCCTGCAGTAAAAATAAAATAATCTGATGATGATGACAAATAGTATTCGTAGTGCACATAGGGCAGATATACTGTACATGGATGCATGCTTAAACAGAGCCAGGTTTTGGATGGCCAAAAGTGCCTATCATTGTCAATTGCACCAAGATAAGAGCTGTGCGTAGGGAGCGCTGGTGAAAATAATAAGAATGTAACACGAAAGCTGCTCTGCTATGAAGCTGTTCAATGTATTTCAAAAAATGTGTTTTTTTTTTTAGAACGTAAACAATCTTTTTCAGATAAGCTATCTTCAGCTGACAGTAAATGCTGCTAAGGAAAAAGCCCAACAAGGTTAAAATAGCTCATGTCAGCTGGCTGATGCTTCGATTGCGTGAGCTTTCTTTTTTAAAGGCACGCTAAACAAGAAAAATAATTTGAGCTTTACGAGTACATTAGCCTTTTGCAATACCACGAAAAGCCACTCATACCGTAATAGGAAGCATAGTAGCAGGTGGTAGCGCCAAGTTCCCGAACCAGCTCATAATGACGTCTTGAATTTCAACGACGTTCGCATGGCGCTAGTAAAACATTTATTGGTAGGAATGAACTGCATTGTGCTCCATAAGCGTGAAATACTAAACTTGGTAGCTTTAGGGTACTTTTGCGGAGACACAACGGCCGCAAATATGATAACTTCGTAGGTCATGATGCCACGATAATGTAACAGCGCACTGGTTTCCATGTAACATATAAAAAAAAACTTTATTTTCTTGCAATTTTTTCTTCCTCTTGTAAACCGATTACCACGAGATTAACGAAAATGATGTTTTAAAATGTTACTTAATCTGTACCAACTGATCTAGTGTTTCTGTTTAGTGTCGATTCAAAGCGCCTTGATAAAAGCAGTCGATAGTCTTTGTTATATCTATGCTGCGATTTGTTCTTCCAGATTGGATGCACATGTATGACTTCACAAAAATAATTAGATTAAGCACAACTGAAACCAGGAATTACCGACAGATTAGGGCAACCCTCGTGAGGACAAAAGAATAAGCAGGCTTAATCCGGTGCAGAGCTTCACCCCTTGTATGTAGATTGCGTTACTGCCGTGCGACTCACAATAATGTCTCCCCCCCCTTCCTAAAGTTATTGACACCAGTAGTAAGTGGCAAGAATACTATAAGCGGAGCGCACCCTTGTCGCATTAACTAGGCACCTACGTGTGTTCAGAGACTTGATGAATGCTATTGCATTCTCCCTTCTTTTGTGGCCTACGTGACTACAGGAATGAGACAGTGCGATTAATTTCAATGGCTTGATTTCTGAACAGCTTTATTTTGATAGGTTCCGTAGAAGACAGATATCGATTCCGTACTGAATGCATATTACGAGCTAAGGAATGCTAATGGGCTGAAAGAACTGTTCATGGGGTATCTCCATCTTACGTTCCTTTTCTTTTTTTGGCGGAGCAACGTAATTGAATTGTAAAGCCATGTTTGACTGCTCCCATGAAGGCGAAAAAAAACGCTGTGCAGCACAAATCTGATTATAACCTTCCCAGCTTGCAGGGCCAAAAGAAGACAAAGTGAATCGGTTAACCGAAGCTAGTCTGATTGCGGTGCATCTACAAATCAGGATGCACCCATTCTTTTTTTTTTTTTGAACACCCTCAGGAAAAAGACGAGGTCATATGTTTATATTTTTTTAGTAGTTCGTTTCAGCTTTGCAAATGATGCAAAGTGTGGCTGTGGTAAAAGAGAAAGCGTTCGTGTTTGCATTCCTTATAGCATACTGGCTGTATAAAAACGTTTGAATTGAACTTTGAAGTTGGCTAGTTGACGATGAAAGCACTTTTCTTAGCTCGCGTCCTTCTGTGTCAGCCCATTCTGAAGGCGTATACATCACAGAGCAATGTTACCGCTAAAGCTTTACAAGCCTAATTAGAGCTAGTTCACAAACACCGTTCGTATACAATGTCGAGGTGCTATCTTGTAGCGATGTTTTTTTCCAGCGCTAATACCTTTTGGCGCTATGACTAGCATATAATCAAGCAGGTATTGTTGCAAAATGGTGGTCCTGATTTGCAGCGCAATGAATGAGGTATGCTCTACGACGAGGTGGACCACAAAGTGTTATATATAATCCAGAGTGCTTTAGCGAATAAATTTAAACTGTAATTCTGCTTGTACCGTTTTGGTTGCAATAAAACTGCACTTAGTATTTTTATAACTGAAGGAAAAAGCGTCTTTTTTATTTTTTTTTATCATTGATAACAGCCTTAGAACCAGAAAGTTAAAAAATGTGCGTTTTTATTGACCAGTGTAGCTTAAGATTACGCAGTAAGCAAAGAGAACATACTAGTGAACGCAGTACGTGATCTCGAATATCGTCTGCTTTCGCTAGAGATCTCTATAGCTTATATTGACGCAGTGCACTTTGGTCAATTATGTTCGCTCAGCGCTCCGTGGAATTAGATTATGAGCATTTAATTACCTGAATGGTGTAATTAAACCTCATTTATTGTGATGTTTCAAAGCTGTAACCACCTGCATCCCTTTCTTTGAATCTTTTTAACCCCTATCTCCCATCCCCAGTGTAGGGTAGCAAACCGGAGACTCATATCTGGTTAACCTGCCTGCCTTTCCTCTTTATCTCTCTCTCCCCCTTCTTTGAATCTTGCAGTCAAGCAGACGAAAACGTTTGCGTGTTGTGCGTTGTCCCCACGCAGAATAGCGAAAGAATTGCCCTTGCGGCGTTTAAAAGAGGCTACAGAGATCTATCGGCTGCGCACTATTGACGCCTGTTTCAAGCCACTTCTTTTGGTGACATTAGAATAAGCCGTCAAGGGAATGCTAAAATAACTTCCCAGCATTTTTATTCCGCATCGACACGACAGCCAGGGTCTAAAGCTATGTTTTCGAGGGGCGGGAGTCATTGTACTAGTAGCAGTAAAGAGAAGAGTGACCGAGATATAAATTAATTACTGTACTGTTACGTACTAGCAGCGGCACCTGGTTCTCAACATCGTCAGCGTCGGCCACAATTATATATGTAGATTTTATTTTATTCACTAATTATTTTGTACCCACAACCTTTCTGAACATCGGAATAATTGGATTTCGGAATATAATGAGCTTCTAAGCGTAATAAAGAAAAATATAAGCAAAGACTAGCAACCCGTTTGTTGGAACAAAAGAAAGGAAACCGAAAAGCTGGTGGAACAATGTTACAGGGGAAGCAATCGACGAATGACAGAAAGCATTCCGAGAGCACTGGCCGGCAAAACAATCGCAGTTGCCGCATGATGGAGTTGACAAAAAATGGGAAATATGCAAGAAAAAAATGTGCGGCTCAAATACTGGTTCAAGCAATGAACAAAGGTGAAAGTGGATGGTGGTTGACAAAAGTACGTGACATTTACTTCATGTTGCCTTCAGAATCGGTATACGCCTGCATGATAAATAGTGCAGTTCCTACTCAGCGTATTGAAATATCGTGTGAAGAAAGGATACAATTATATATGGCTCTTTTAGACATTACAAGAGTATTTGACAACATTAGCCGCAACAACTAACGAAATATTCTGAAAGGAGAATGCTTAGGCAACGGCTGTATGCAGATGTGGAGGGAGATTTACCTAAAAGATACCGTTTGCGCTGAATGAGAAGGAATGAGATGTGATGCAAAGATAGAGCACGCCGCATTCCAGTGAAACAGGGCAGACATATCAATTTCGTCATATCATAAAAGAAAGTCTTTTTTTTTTTAAGTGAAGCTGTGTGAGTTATTGTGGTGTTGCAAATTCTCATTGCGGTTTGGTTCCAAGACTCGATACGCTAGACCTGCCCTAATGGCTCACTAACTAAGGCATTGCACTTCTGAGCACGAGGCTGCGGATTCAATTCCCTGCTGTTTCAGGCACATTTCTATGAAGTACAATGCGAAAACACTTGTGTGCCGTGCATTGGGCGCCTGGTAAAGAACCTCATGCGATCAATATCGATTCGGAGCCTTCGCCTACAGCGGCCTCATAACCAACTGTGCAGTTTTGTGCGTGAAATCACACTTTTTTATTTTAAATTTTATACGCTGCAAGCCCCTTCCGAGTTATATGGCTGCACTTCGTAAATGAATAGCGAAGAAACTGGGAATCATTTACTTGTAATGACATTTCTTTCTCTGGGAAACAAAAAAAGCTAAAGCTAACGACGCGTGCTCAAGCACTTCGCTAGCGCTCGGCTCATGAGGGCTCGAAACTGCAAGTAAATACAGCAATTGCCAGTCGGTAACTTATCCACTGATCGTGTTTTACTTTTTATTTTATTTTTGTAAATTCAGGAACTCAGGCAATTCTTGAACGCTAAAAAACGTGTTACGGTATTTTGATAGCAGTAGTGTGTACGGGTAAATGAAAATGCCAGATACAGTTAAACAACGTCACTTCACTTGAGTCGCAGTCACCGAAGGTTTGTCAGTTCGTAGAGCAGTGGCAGAAGAAAAAAACCATATGGTTGATGACGGTCGAAGAAACTCGCCAGCCGTATTTTCACCAACTACAGAGGGAAAGAAACTGATGTTTGTTCAACCACCAAAACATTTACATTTATTTGTTTACTTGTCGTGTTGACGTTTCTTCCTTCTGCTCGTTTCCTTTCTGTTCCTCGCTGCTGTCTAGGAACAGTTCTTATTCAAACAAGAACTTTTGGCAATCTCCCAGTTTCATAGTGCAGAATATGCTATGAACTGCATTGAATTCTCGGGAAAACCGCTCGCAATCCGATGGACCTTCAGGATATTTGTGAAAGAGAGCCTTTTATTTATGCCATTATGAGACGAGCACAATACAAATATTGGCCTTACACAGCAGCAACCAGAACGAATGGGAAACTAGACGCCACCCGGGCACACACCTACAAACAAGAAGCACAGAAGAAATACAACTTCCGAAAGAGTATCCATCGGTCGTGAAAACGCAAACAATGAGGAATCGAAAAGATAGTCTCTCCTCCAAAAAAAAGAACAACAAAAATAATAGCAAAGAACAAAAGCGCAAAAATTTTGATGCTGTGTTCGGAACAAATCCTGGACTAGTTAGTAAGTGTATCAGATTGCATTTTATCAGTATCACTGCGAACGTGATACCTAGTCTTTCCTTCTCTCACTCCCTTTCCCTTCTTTCGTATCGCTTACTTTAAAAAAAGCTGGAAATAAACCACCTAACGTTCTTAGTGGGCGCAGCCTCTTCCCGTAATGACTGCCTATTTCCTTTAACAACGGTACAGTAAGGATGGACAGTAAGGCTGGTTGGTGACGAACTGAGATTTTTTTGTTCAATATGTTTTTATTTTATAGCAACCTGAAATTGATTCAGAACGATGGCTATTGAGTGGCCTCGTACAGCATAAATACCCTGCATGAAGTTATCTCTGTATGATGCCAGCCTGTGATATTACTTGCCTAAGCAACCTTTTATGTCTTCGTAAATATTTTGACGGTAAACTAATGCGCCTGAGTTAGCGCCACAGTTGAATCTGAACGCAGTGCAGCAGGAGCAGATTACCAATTTTTTATTGACATAAATTTAAAGGAGAGTATGGCGCCTTTTAGTGGAACCTGCGTCGCTGACATTCAGCATGCTATGAACGTGACGGTGTTTCTTCTACATATATGGAGACAAAATTGATTGGAAGAATTGGACATGTTATTATAAGGCATGAAAAGGGAAATATTTTTTCCCGGTAACCACTTGCTTCACTTTGGCAAGCAAGTGGAATATGTGAAGAGGTTCTAGCGCGCCGCTCAGAAACACGTACGCCGCCAAAAAAACAAAGAAAGAAATATCGTATAAAACATGTATTTTCCATTCATTCTCAAATTAACTACATCGCTTAAGAATAACGTGGCACTGATAGGCTATCTAAAGCGTAATTCTCAAACACAAGGAGAACGCTCTTGCATTGCCTTCACAAGCCATTGTGCAAATATTTGAATAATAAAAAAAACGTTATATCGTCATTAACCCCTAGCGTCTTTGTTTCTGTGTAAGGAATTTAAAGAACTACATTGTTTTTAGTGAACAAGTACAGCCAAGCAATAGTAAGAAAACAATAATTTCTGCTTGAGAAATATATTTGTAGTCGAACTGAATAAACGTTTGACAAGAATATTTTTTTATTGCTAACAAATATTTCATAAAACCTAATGCCTCAACGTAGTATCAGCCGCTTTTTTAAGCCTTCAAAGCGCGTAAGATCTTGCAAATAGTTAAACACGATATTTTATAGTATTGTATAGGATAGAGCGCTAATGACTCCCTTTCCCCAAAATGAGCTTGTAACACGAAGAAAAAAGTGGGAGATACAAGATAACGTCACGAAATACCCAATAAATGATAACTAAGCCCCATTCTAACCCACTTTTGAGAAAAGTCATCATCTCATCGCAACATGTTACCTTGGTGCACTGCGATAAAACAAAAGCGTTTGATGGTATTTTCACATTTTTAGGGTATACTGCCGAAAATCAGATGACTGCTATTCGAAAGAACAGGTACTGGTTCTCTTGCTTGCGAAGCGCCTTCTATTTTCTTCCAAAAGAAATATTTTATAATTCTACTAACACCACCAAGAAACCTTTCTAAATTGTTATCAGCATTTGGTATGTCAACCCAGATTATAATCGTCCCCGGTCGCGTGCAAGAAAAGCGTATCACACGCTATTCAAACTACATATCGCAAACATTAAAGATGATTTGAAACTGAATGCATACAGGGCCATCGTTATTTCCTGTTCCTGCAGCCTCTACTGATTGTCTTGGTATATTACTATAGCACGGATATCACAATAACCAGCTCCACACACAGCATTCATACTGAAGAAGGCGAAGAGGCTTCTATACCTCTCGCCTACGCATCTACTACTGCATCGTGCATCATTACTGATTCCAAGACGGACTTACGTAACTGTACCAGAGGACTAATGCCATCCCAAACGCACCGCATTCTCACAGGCACACACCCATCCCGTCGCCGCAGCGTCCACCTGATTTGGGCCCAGAACCACGCAGGTCTTACCAGAAACGAAGCCGCGCACGACGCCTCCCGAGCAAGCGTAAGGTAGGCTGGGTGGCTGTGCTTCATCACAGACCACTAATTCGTTGCATTTCGCCATGCAAGTGCACGGCTTCATCACCAGACTTCTTTTGTCCGCAATTCTCCCCCAAGCCACAGCCATCCCAGCAATCCGGCCCAACACGCCCGGTGCGTGCCCCTTGCCTGTTCACGCCACGACCGATTCATCACGTCCAACAGCGCCACCGCTACCTTCTTTGGATCCTTATTGACCATGGAAAGCGCCATCGTCAGCAGCATTGTCCCCCGCGTCAGCTATAAAGCCGCCTCTATCATGGCCCGTACTCTGTGGGCTCGGTGGCTGTGCTTCAGCGCAGACCACTAATTCGTTACATTTCGCCATGCAGGTGCACGGTTTCATCACCGGACTTCTTTTGCCCGCAATTCTGGCCTTCCCCCAAGCCACAGCCATCCCAGCAATCCGGCCCAACACGCCCGGTGCGTGCCCCTTGCCTGTTCCCGCCAAGACCAATTCATCATGTCCTACAGCACCACCGCTACCTTCTTTGGATCCTTATTGACCATAGAAAGCGCCATCGTTAGCAACATCGTCCCCCGCGTCAGCTATAAAGCCGCCCCTGTCGTGCACCGCGCTCTGTCGGCTCGGTGGCTGTGCTTCAGTGCAGACCACTAATTCATTGCATTTCGCCATGCAGGTGCACGGTTTCATCACCGGACTACTTTTGCCCGCAATTCTAGCCTTCCCCCAAGCCACAGCCATCCCAGCAATCCAGCCCAGCACGCCGGCGCGTGCCCCTTGCCTGTTCCCGCCACGACCGATTCATCACGTCCAACAGCGCCACCACTACCTTCTTTGGATCCTTATTGACCATGGAAAGCGCCATCGTCAGCAGCATTGTCCCCCGCGACAGCTATAAAGCCGCCTCTATCATGGCCCGCACTCTGTGGGCTCGGTGGCTGTGCTTCAGCGCAGACCACTAATTCGTTACATTTCGCCATGCAGGTGCACGGTTTCATCACCGGACTTCTTTTGCCCGCAATTCTGGCCTTCCCCCAAGCCACAGCCATCCCAGCAATCCGGCCCAACACGCCCGGTGCGTGCCCCTTGCCTGTTCCCGCCAAGACCAATTCATCATGTCCTACAGCACCACCGCTACCTTCTTTGGATCCTTATTGACCATAGAAAGCGCCATCGTTAGCAACATCGTCCCCCGCGTCAGCTATAAAGCCGCCCCTGTCGTGCACCGCGCTCTGTCGGCTCGGTGGCTGTGCTTCAGTGCAGACCACTAATTCATTGCATTTCGCCATGCAGGTGCACGGTTTCATCACCGGACTACTTTTGCCCGCAATTCTAGCCTTCCCCCAAGCCACAGCCATCCCAGCAATCCAGCCCAGCACGCCGGCGCGTGCCCCTTGCCTGTTCCCGCCACGACCGATTCATCACGTCCAACAGCGCCACCACTACCTTCTTTGGATCCTTATTGACCATAGAAAGCGCCATCGTCAGCAGCATTGTCCCCCGCGACAGCTATAAAGCCGCCTCTATCATGGCCCGCACTCTGTGGGCTCGGTGGCTGTGCTTCAGCGCAGACCACTAATCCGTTACATTTCGCCATGCAGGGCAGTATAACGTATAATTCTTTCGGGAAAAAATCCAGCAATACTTTCCAATACAGCGACCGAGCCCATGGTGCTGCGCTACAATTGCTATCGAATGTATACATGTCATGCGGTCTTTGTTGCTTTTGTCGGGTGATACAGAAACTAACCCTGGCCCTCCCTATATTGAGGACATAATGTCCGAATTAGGAAAGCTAGCTTCTGGACATTCAAAACTTAATACCGAAGTACTAAACCTAAAAAGCGAGCTTCTTACAACATACAAAACTCTATCTGACCTAAGTAAACGCATGACTGATTTAGAAAGACGTTACAAAGCCATTTTGTGGGATTCTCACCCATGCTCTTGGGACAGAGGAACGACAACACAGTAGTGCAAACAATCACAAGGGCATTTATTGCACCTTTCATAGATCAATGCCTGCTGGCCGAGTTGCTATCCACAGTACATGCCGATGGGCGCGCGACAAATCGCGGAACTCGGACTCACCGCGACCGGACAGCGAGCGAATATGTTCGCCCCATGCTGGATCCCAACGCCTGGTCGTTCGCGCGTACGGCCAAGCGAACGGTGACGCGTTCGCACGACGCCTCACGAGACGGTCTCGCAGAAGCATGGATCGGCGCACGCGGGGAACGTGCACGCCACTCGCCTCAAGTAACCGCCCCGGTAGGCGGCGTTAGTAGCGCAACCCTCGCGCCAGCTCTCGTACTGCGCTTCAACCACAACCGCGGGCTCCAGGCCACGCGGCGAAGCCGCATTGCAGGAGACGGGTGCTATGCAGGAAAACAAGATATCAGGGGACGCATGAGAGTCACTCATCCCCACAATTTAAACCCTACGAACTGACCTAGATACCATAAGAATAGATACCACTCAAATGGCAGGCCATATCGCACGTCTTGCTACACAGATGTATGATAACGAGAACAGGTCACGTCGTAATAATCTAATGTTTTATAACAACTCCGATCCTAACCCGAAAGAAACAGTTGCAGAATGTGAAAAAATCATAATCCGCCATTGTAATCAACACTTGAAATTCGTCACTGATCCCAACCATATTGACCGTGCGAATCGCCTTGGACGCCATACAGAAGGCCGTGCTCGGCCACTTATCGTAAACCTTAATCAATTCAAAACTAAAGAGTGTCTACTTTCTAATGGACCCAAATTTAAGGGAAGCAATTTCAGTGTCCGAGAAGATTTCCTTCAGCCCATCAGAATTGCTCGTAAAAACCTTATCGTTTTCGCCAAATCGAAATCCATGTCCTATTCTCTGCACTTCAAAACATTACGTATTGGTACCAAACGATACGGGTGTGACCATTCCACAGAATATGTTAAGGAACTATCCTAACAATTGCCCATCATCAACATGTGCCTTCCCACCCTCAGCCCGCGCCACAATCAAATTTGTTCCTTTCCGCTTTTTTCACCAACTTAAGGAGCTTCATCCCAAAACGTGACGTTATTTCTAATCTGGTTTCGTCATCTTGCAGTAACCTTCTAATAACGGAAATATGGCTTATAGGAGGCGTAACGGACAGTGAGGTGCTCGCTGACCTACCAAATTTTCAACTGTTCCGAAACTATCGCAGGGTTACGAGGGGGGGGAGGGAACTTGTCGCCATAAACCAAGATATATCATGTACATATATTACCATAATGTCCGATCAATTCAATTTTACTTGGCGTTTGTTATAGGTCCCCTCATAGTACTCCAGACTTCTATTTGAAGCTGAATAACATCTTAGGTGAAATAACGACCAAACACCTCAACAATTCTATTTGGAGGCTTTAATTTTCCTAATATCGATTGGTCAAGCCGGCCTGCACGAACGGCTACGTCAAGGGAATCGAACGAGCTCCTTCAGGTATGCCTGAAGTTTAACTTATTTCAAGTACTCACAGAACCAACTCGTGTCACCGATAACTGACAAAATATTCTAGACCTTGTCTTAACAAGTAATCCCGAGGGCGTGTCATTCATCGCGCATCTTTCTGAAATCAGTCATTCATGTCAACTTCGTAATTAAAAAATTAAATTATGGGGTTTTACGTGCCAAAACCACTTTCTGATTATGAGGCTTGCCGCAGTGGAGGACTCCGGAAATTTGGACCATCTGGGGTTCTTTAACGTGCACCTAAATCTAAATACACAGGTGTTTTCGCATTTAGCCCCCATCGAAATGCGGCCGCCGTGGCCGGGATTCGATCCCGCGACCTCGTGCTCAGCAGCCCAACACCATAGCCACTGAGCAACCACGGCGGGTGACTTCGTAATTAAACCCGCTTTGACCCCGACTGTTAAAAAGACTATTCGTTTGTATGAAAAGGGCAATATTGAAGCAATAATTCATGAACTAAAGCAATTTTACCCCAGTTTTGCAAGTGCCCTTCCTTTTCATACCATAGGTGAAAATTCGCTCATTTTCAAAGAGAAACTAAACAATCTAGTTGGCAAATACAATCCCCAAATTAACTTTCATTCTAATTCCGCACAACCCTGGTTCAATAAAGCATTGAAGCGATTAAAAAACAAGAATAAACATTTTTTCCGCGCAGCTAAGTGCCGTAACACCCCTGATGGATGGAATAAATACAAAGCCACTGAAACTGCCTATCTGGAAGCCATACATCATGCCAAACGCTCATTATTTTATTATACTGTGCCGGACATGCTTAAGAACGACAAAAAAATTCTGGCAAGTCTTAAGCCCACAGGACACGCGAACTATTACCCTATCGAATGAATCAGGTGATGCCCTAGCCGACGCTGAATGTGCTCACTTGTTCAACACCAGCTTTGCATCAGTTCTTACTCAAGAAACTGGACTGTCATTTTCTATTCCCCATGCGAGTTTTCAATGTACCATGCCACCAATTACATTTCTTTTCATCCGGCATTTCAACGCTCATAGACAATACCAAACTTTCATCGGCAGCTGGTGTGGATGACATAACGTCTAAACTTCTGAAACACACTGCACATATTTGTGCAGAATATCTCTGTCTTCTATTTTCTACAATCAGTTTGAACAGGCGTGCTGCCACCAGAATGGAAACACGCAAAGGTCGTTCCAGTTCCCAAATCGAGCAACAAACACTCCCTATTAAATCATCGCCCCATCTCATTAACCAGTGTACCCTGCAAAATCCTTGAACATATCATCTACACACATATCATGGACTTTCTTGATGCCAACCATTTTATTCATCCTGCGCAGCATGGCTTCAGGAAAGGTTTTTCCTGCGAAACGCAGCTAGCTATGTTCCTTCACGACCTGCATGTAAACCTTGACTCTAACTTCCAGACTGACGCCATCTTCCTAGATTTTGGCAAAGCTTTCGACAAAGTACCTCATGAGCGTATACTACTAAAACTTGCCGCGTTACATCTTAATACCGATATCTCAGCATGGATTAAATAATTAAGTAACCGTTCACAATCAGTCTTTGTCAGCAAACAAGCATCCAAATCTACCCCTGTAACTTCAGGCGTACCCCAAGGGACTGTCCTTGGTCCACTACTATTTCTAATTTACATTAATGACCTACCAATGCATGTATCTTCTAACATCCGTATGTTTGCAAACGATTGTGTAATTCATTGTAAAATTAACAGCGTTTCTGGTAACACGTCCCTTCAAAAGAGTACAGGAATGGTGTAACCTTTGGCTAATGTATCTAAACCTTCACAAATGTAAGACTGCCTCCTTCCACCACCGCAGAAATCCCCTTCTTTTCTCGTACCAAATTGTTGACGTCAACTTTGAATTAGTTCCTCCCTACAAATATCTCGGAGTAACCCTTTCTAGTGATTTAACCTGAGAAACGCACATTATGAACATCATTTCATTTGCAAACAAAACACTCGGGCTTTTAAAACGCCATTTGCGCCACGTCCCAAACAATGTAAAATTACTAGCCTATCAGTCTCTCGTCAGGGCGAAATTAGAATATGCATCCCCCATTTGGAACCGTCATCAAGTATATCTCATCAATCAACTAGAATCGCTTCAAAACCGAGCTGCAACATTTATTCATTCTAAGTACTCCTACAACGTCAGTATATCGGCACTGAAAACAGAATCCGGCTTATCATTGCTTGCATCTCGCCACCGCATTGCTAGTCTTTGTCTTTTTCACAAGTTCTTTTACAGCTCACTCGGCAAGGCACCATATATTCTCCCCCCAGCACGCGTCTCCAGTCGCACCGGACATCCGCAAGAAGTCGCGCGCCCGCGTACGCGCACTTTCAATTTATTTATTTATTTATTTATTTATTTATTTATTTATTTATTTATTTATTTATTTATTTATTATACATACTCTCAAGGCCCTAAGGCACTAGAGAATGGAGTGGTACATAACAAAGCAATGTAATAGGCAGACAATGGTATGCAGGCAACGTTAAGCGATAGTGTGGTAGACTGCTGTTTTTAATGAAGATACATCTGTGATCTGAATGATGGTAGCAGGTAGGTGGTTCCAGTCGACACTTGTGCGGGGTAAAAAAGAATCATGATACTTGTTCGTTCGGGAGGATGGGACGGCAACTTTATATCTGTGGTCAGAATGGGATGAAGTGTAGGTAGGTGGGGGGATAAGTTGATTCTTGAGCACGTGGTTAGAGTGATAAACCTTGTGAAATAGGCAAAGACGAGCACATTCGCGACGTAATGAAAGATCTGGCAGATTCAGGGTTTTTTTCACACATGTAACACTGTAATGGCGGGAATAGTTAGATAAAATAAATTTGTCGTCTTCATTATTTTTTTCGTGCAGCAACAGACTGGAACGGCCTTTCTAACAAAACCAGTCATAACCTGTCATAACCTGTCATAACCTGTCACAACCAGTCATAACAAATCACCTTACCCTGTAATAAAAATATCGCCTTCAATTTTTCATGTATATACGCACCCCTTATGTAATACCCCTTCAATGGGGCCTTTAAGGAAATAAAATGAAATGTAATGAAAAAGCGTCAACCAGGCACATCACTCCTTTTCGGGCCAGGAGTTTTCCGGGTGGCCTCACCGAGAGCCCCTGATCCCGAGGCTGTAGCCTCCTGGCGCAGCCATGCGCACGAGTGTATATATGATCACTCACGGCGAGATCCTCGCGCACTACCGTAAAGCCCGCCTCGAACATCCCCATCACAAGTCTCTCAACAAGCACCAATCGACCACATGGCGGCTCTTACAGACGCCCACCTTTTCTATAGCATCCCTGTATCATCCCATCTACCCCGATGCCTTCACGCCGAGCTGCATAACGTGCTGCGCGGCGATCTCGACCACATTATCTGGACATGCCCCACAGCACGACACACCACCAAACACAGCACCAATCCTACATTCAGAATCACCACGCCCGAGCAGTTGGAAGCCATGCTGCTCACTGAATGCCCGAAAAGTCAAACCTGAGTTGTCCGCCTGGTCGACGACGACGCGAAGACTCAAGGTCTGGCCGCCGCCTGAGGAAGGGATGTGCCAGTGGGGCTACCCTCCCGGCGCCCCGTCTCCCCGGACCCCAGCAAAGACTTCGAATAAAGTTCTCTCTCTCTCTCCCCTGCCATTGCACTTGATCTCGTATTTAACAAGTGCTACAGTGTACTTGCACTTGTAATAAGTACTCGTATTGTATTAACACTACAACCTACTTCCTGCGTATGTTACTTTCCTTCAAACAAGATAATTGTTCTGAAAAGCTTTGACAGTAGCAAACTAATACGCGAAAGACGACACGAAACATTGCCTGAACTCGCCGAATTTCGACGAAGAGGTAACGCTAAAAACATATTTTCTTTGACCAGGAAGCACACTCTATTCGGATGGCTGAACCTTCGTTACCTGAAATATATATGTTGTTAATTTTTGTGTTTTTTTTATTTAAAAGGACTAAATAAAATTTATCGCATAAGGATTAAAATGTTTGAGTAGTTATTGACTCTCTTGGTATGATCCTGTTTGACACCCTACTCATAAGATAATTATTTATCTAATGCGTAATATATTTCAGCAATTTAGTGGAGGTAAAATTACTGGACCAATATTCACAAGTGCCTCTTAAACTAGAACCGTCTGTAAAAGCAAATTCTAGCTGATCACGATGTTGACTTTATATTGGACGAGGCTGGCGCTGAATGGAAAAGGGCGCTTACGAAAGAAAAGTCAGCGAAGTCGCTCCTTGGGAAAAAAAACAAACATGACACTAACAAATAATTTGTTTAAGTTTCGTAAAACCACAATAATTTTTAAATAATTGGCAGCAGTATATTAGTAGTTAATAAAGCGAGATATTGATTACATTTTTTACTATCGGAGCATAATGCTGTTTTCTAGGCTGCATTAATAGGAGGAAAAACAATGCTAATGCTGAGCGTCTTTAGGCGCCATATATGGCATTGACCGCTTTGTTCATTAAGGAGCCGGAAGCATATACACAAGCTTTCTAAAATTCTGGAATAGATGCAGTAAAAAAAGGTATCTGCTGGACTGGAGAGTAAGTCTGACACACCTTTTTGACGGCAAAACATTGCATGCTTACGCCCTCGGGGGTGTGTTCTCGCTGCCTCTTATAACCAGTGTGCGTGAACCTCTAATTTTAGACTGGAAACGATCCCATGCTTTCATCATTATTATAGCACAGAAACGTTGTAATTGCAGTCAGGGACGGAGGAACGCACGTCAACGTTGGACCCCACTCTGCAAAATGATATCCACTGCAATGGTCCACACGCTACTGCAGTCTTTCTCTCTATGCTGCTGGTAGCCCTATGAGCTATCAGGAAAATGGAAGGTCACTCACCCCGAGTGCTCTCAGAGGCGTCTAACGCTTTCATATTTGATGACCACTGAGTTCATCAGCCCCCTTATCAGAAGTGAACCATACGCCACACCCTCTCCAAGAGCGGTGCAAGCTGCCTCTTGTGTATTATTGAGCAGAGGAGAACAATCCGGCAGGTACTCGTACGAGCCTCACGGTGTATATGCGTTGAGTAAGACGAGATGGCTGTAAAAATATGAATCGAACTGCTTATGGGATCATAGGCATAACGTTCGCCAACTTTCGCCCTTTTTACGAGCTACGTCACGTGAACTGCACCGCGCATTCATGATAGCGGTGCAGAGTACGCGGCGCCCGTAGTTAACTGCTTTCTTTTTGTTCTTTGCGCAGGAATTACTTACAGCTGTCCTGTCTTTTTGTTTTATTATGTTTTGTTTTTACTACGGCGTGCGTGGAATACAGCTTGAAAGCAACCTGCTGCTTTGTATTGTCAAGACAGAGACAAAGTTAACGAGCATGTTTTTAGACAAATATTTCGGTGCGATTTATTCCTACAATATTTTTTATGTTTCAACAATGTATATTCACTGCTACTTTAACACAATTAACGGCGGTTTCTTTCAAAACAATAGCGTGCGGCTCTTTGCCTTATGTAGCTAGGATTTACCGCGTTTGTAATAATGCCTAGAGGTAGAAAACGTATTTTCTTGGGAGATTTTAGGTTTGCAATCAGAGCTCCCTGATTTAGTTGAAATTTGCAAAACGTTGTTTATGCTGTTACTTTGCACAGTTCCTTCCCTCATGCAGTTTTCTATAGTCTGCTTTGGAACATTATCTGTCGTTAGCCACATTTATTATAAGACGATGCGCAGTTCTCACACTAAGGTTCTGAGACGTCTACAAAATAGTTTTTCTCTTCTTCTCTTCCGTTTTGTGCTACGGGTCTCCTGTTAGCGTGGGTTACATGAAAAGAAGGACTTTGCCGGCTCGACGAATTAGTACTCGCTTACTTAATTAAGAAGTTTGTAACATTTATCATTTGTCATTTTTCGCTTGAGTGCACGCATAGGAGAAACGGAATTGAAGTCAGATTCAAACACGCTCACTTATGTGCAAGTAGTAAGGTGGTTTCAATTTCAGGTTATGGCACTATTTTGCCGTAGATACGTTGACGAATGGTTATTATTGGTCTGACAATGGTCTTCGGTCGTAATTTAGTGAATGCAGCCAATCACTGAGATTCTGGATTTCTAATCACACACGCACAAATAGAAAACAGTTCTTGTACAAGTGGGCGCAGCCAGTCGCTGAAATTCTGGGCCTAGTACTCAGAGAACTTTTCTAACGTAAGTGCAGTGCCTATAATGAGCCATTGCAGCAGTGGTCTCCTCGCCACTTTGATGTCTATCACTTGCGGGCCCCCAGACGCTAGACAATATGAAAAGGTGCCTGAGTAACGTAAGCTTTACCAATGCGGGCAATGTTATGACCTTAACGGTCGTCCTATGTTCTGACTGGGCCCTTTGTCAAACCTTGCTACTCTCACACAGTCTTGGAACTGCTGGTTTTGTGAATTTTTGCTCAAGTTTGGTTCTTAGATAGTTTTCCCGCCGACTTCCTGTCAGAGCATATGGCAGCTATAATGAAATATACACCACCGCAGTAGAACATGAGTCCAGAAGGTCTAACATGTTTCGAAGCATCGTAATAATTTTTGCCATTGCCGTGGTGCTGCGAATTAAATTTTGGTAAGCGGTTCTCGGTTACACTTGTTCTGTAGCTAACAGCAAGTGTGGAAATAAAAGACAAGGATGAAGTGGAAAGGAAACAATATGAAGCAATATTTTTAATGTCAGAGAAGTCAGCATTAGCATCAATATAAGAACAATAGTTCAACATGATATTTAATTTCTCCTATGCCGTTCGCTTTCTGCATATGGTAAGAGCTAACATAATATTCCTTCTTAGTGATTTTTCGCATACCATGACTGGCACAAATTCTAGCGACTTGTTTAACTACACTTGCGTTAACGCAGGCAGGCTCTTTTGAACGCCATGCTCTTCGAATGTAAGGACTTCTTACATTCGAATTTCCTATTTTCCTTTGACACTGCTCACCAAAGAGTAACTTAAGGGCTCCCCTTACCTTTGTCTTGACACCAAGTAGTTTACACCTACTACTCAGAATTTCTGCTTTGCTAACTCCCTGAGGAACTCATCTTCTATCCTTAACAGTGTACTTCTCACGGTGAACGTCTTTTTTTCATTTAAAGTTACTTCATCGCCTGTTCACAACAAGGGTGTCACTGGAAGAATCCCGAACTGCTCGTTATCATTACGCGCCGAGCAAACGCAATAGTAATGTTGAATCGCGCTATGCTTAAGCTCAGTTTCATATGCGCGCAGTACAATGACCTGACCTTTATTTGTGATGCCTGCAGAAGAACCGATTTCGCAGAAAAAAAGTAGTGCAGACGAGATGCCGCATTTTGTTTACTTTTTCAGCTGATATATTTCTTCACATATCCTTGTTCTAGTGTCGATCGTGTGGGTGTTCTGCAGGGCTCGTTTAAGGTCGCATTAGTAGAACAACGGTATCAATCAACCTCGCACATTTCTTTTCCCGCTTCCCACGACTGTCCATCTGTCCGCCAATCTCGATCCCCGTAATATTTACAGCATGGGACACTAGCGAATGTACACGCAGCGCTCCGTAATGTTACTGCTCCTTATCCTCTCTCCATCTCCGGGCTCCAAACGACGGGGGAACAAAGTGCGGCGGTCGCCTCTGATGGACACTGGCACCATGGCCACGAACATCGTCATCAAAGGAACGCTAGACGGGCAGCAGACGAGGTATACTTTACCACTGATAACGAAAGGAGAACTTGTGCTGCAGTGGTATTCGCAAAACTTTCCCCGATAACATTTACTTTAACGGAGAGAAGCATTTGCTACCCGCATTCGGAGAGCTATGTCGGACACCCATTAGGTAAGCACACATAAGCGAAACTGGCAGATGAAGTTTTTGTTTTGTGTCTTCGCAGTGCCGGATAAAGCTCTATGGCAAGAAAGGTAAAAAGTCAGAATGGAAGTAGCGGGCAAGTGATGCGACCAGTTGGAATGAACCGGGTTGTTTCAGGACTTTAGAAACTTTGCGAATATATTTCTTAGCCACAATAGAATACTGTCTTCAGTTGTATAGATTTCTAAGCCATCTCCTAGCTATCCCACTAGTGTGATAAAGCCAGCCCGAGCGCTAAAAACTTCCTGCGGTCTACGTTCCTGCGAGATTGGCTTTGATAGTGATGTGTGCCAGCTCAATTTTGTGCGCCCCTTTCCGTTTAGATAATCATTTTATTGCATCAACGATTATATGGACAGTCCAGGCGAGTTTCCGCCGTCGTTGTCAGCGTGAAGGTGCGGACCCGTATAAAGTCCAAGTACGATAACACTACTACTGCGTTCCGTATGCTGTAGGTGCAAGGGAAAGCTTCCGAGGGCGAGCCGACAAGGATGGTGGCCTGATGTGGCCACGTGTTCTAGTGTGTGCAAAGGGGGTGCTGGTAGGGTGGGAGGAAGGGGGATAGGGTGCACGGTCTTCTCGCGCGCGAAAGAAGGTAGTGGGGGGGGGGGGGGGGGGGGGTCAGGTGAGGCGGGGAGATGTTTGCGCGCTAGTACGGGGTGGAAGTGGGGAGGTTAGTGCGTATTTCCTATTCTGCTCCGGCTGAGTCCATCCACCCATGTCCCATCTTGGAGGCAATCTTCGATCGGTTCGAAGGCTACATGGCCCGCTTCGTGGGCGCTGTGTTCCCGCACACCTGGTTCGTGCGAGAGGCAGCACGGCGGGGAATTCACTCGCCGCTGCTGCCGCTCTTCATCACGCCAGCGTTCTGACAGCGAGCGTCGGCGGCAAACAATTGAGATGTTTTCGCGTTTCCCTGAGCGGACGTGACAGCGTGTTTGTTAATTTAGCCAGTAAGCGAATGTTCACCGAAGTTTGTGCACCTCAAATATCTAATAACCTTACTTTTTATAGACATCTAATAACTGGCTATTGCAATTAATGCTTCACCTTTCGGGCGAAACTGCAGTTTTTTTCTCCCTTCTTATCTCTTTGAATCTATTTTCCCCGCGTAGCATAGCAAACCGGACTGTTTCTGCTTAACCATCCCGCATTTCTTTTCTTCTCTCTCTCACACAGATTCTCTATCCACTGTTAAATGCAAGAAGAGACCATACTTCAGCTTCACACCCTTCGCGCATGTAGACATCACGTGGACCGATGCACGTGTTTATACGGTAAACCCTATGTGGCCCCGCGCTGTTCGGAAACCCTGTGTTCAGTCAAAACCGATAGTAAAATATCTCTGTCTGACGGGGAAGTGGCTGTGCAATTCTTGATCTTACTCCTTGGTCAACCGGTCGGAAGAGTTGTCTCTGCTGTGATAAGAGCGGCAGTTTGCAGAGAGCAGAACACACGTTTACTCTAATTCCCCGCTTCCGAGACAAGAGCTTTTGTGTCGAGTGCCAAGCGAACATGACTTGTCACGCTCCACTATCGTTACATGAAACCTTAGGTCCTACGCCTTGCCCTTCAAAATAGCGGCGGGATTTGCATTTATTATTCCCATACCTCTCAGAAAGTGGGTTTCTCAGAAAGATTTAAACAAGACCAGTTCACTTCATGATGTAGAAAGGCCTGAGTCTCTCGCCATCGTTTCAGCTGTGCATACCATTGTCAGGTTTACTCGCTCGTGTTATTTTTATTTTGGTTTTTCATTTTTTTCACCCCCCTTTTCAACATTTTAATTCTCCTACCCTTTGCTCTGCAGCTCAAGTTGTCAGTGGTCCTATGCACGCCTGCAAAAAGTTCTGCCTTTCAACGGAGAGCTTCTTTTTTTCTCTTTCTGCATACCGGCTTCGTTACGTCTTAGGACTCCACATGAGCAACACCGGGCGTATATTTTTGCATTTTTCGAGTCGCGTCAGCAATTGAGTGGTAGAGACTACTAAGGAAACTCCGCCTATAGGAGATCGTTCGGAAAAAGCCCAAAATATCAGATTCACACTGAGAAAAACCAATGCTGCCATTTTGTGAATTGACATTGGAGTGTTTATTCTGAGAGCATTGCATGAAAATACATCAAAGCATGCTGCACTATTTCTTTTATTTGCCACGTCTTAATATCACCCGAGTACGCAAAACACTCAAAATATCTGACTAAGTAAGCACCTAAAATGTGAGGAAAGTGGCCTCATAAATTATTTCTGCGAATAATCTCTCGACAAAGCGTCATTCGGCAGCGAGAAACGTGAATTTTTGTAGAAATGGCGTATCTGAGTGCGCAGAGTTTAATGGCCACTTCTGAGAGTATTCAGTGCACTGTTTCATGCTTTGCTGGACCTAAAATGTTTTGCTGGTGCCATGAACGCATGCTCCTTACAATAGGCGCATGCGAAAGAGCCCAATAAACAACTTGTTGGACACCATATTTTAAGAGATTTACCTTCGACAGAACGTGATTAATCTTCGTGTACTGTATAAGCGTCTTGTTAGGCACCTGTTATTACCATATATATTGGAGTCGAACGCTGTCCTAAAATCCTAGAATATTTCGATAGCAAGTAGCTTTTGTTGAAAGTCAAAAATAATTTCATTTTTCATTGGTAATAAGGCCTGTTCAGAGCACTTTTCTTTCATTTTAAAAACATTATTGTTATTCTATGACAGTGTTGTTTGCGTTTTGAGTCATGGATCCATGGATTTAGTCAATACTTGGATCATGGATTACCAACTTGCCCGGAATGCTGCTCTCAAATTAGAGGGGGTTAAGGTATTACCTGCTTTATACAACTTGAGAACAAACTGGCAAAACAGAAATGAGTCTGTGATTGTTGGTCATTAGGATCACCGTTCTGGTAGATAACCGAATATTTGCAATTTTTATTTGGTCAGGAGAAATATCAGTAGAAATTACTCAGTTGCAGAGATAAGACAGGGAGAGGCTTGCAAATAAAATGTGCGACTGCTTTCATGGGATCTGCTTTCAGCTGATCATCCCACATGCACTACTGTTGTTTTTTTCAGGTTTTTTTGAGGCAAGTTATAAATTTGTGCTTCTGTGGTAAGAGAAAAGTGAATTTATCTTTTTGTCACGTGCGCTGCGACCGACAGCGAGGACCACCAACCGCTGACCTACTGGTGCAACCAGCGTTTAGAAAGTGCCATTTAAATTTGTTCACAAGTTGTGTTCCCCCACTTGGCGCAGCTTGTAACATGAGTTCAAAAATTTCATTTTTTAGCTTTTTTGTCGTTGATATTCAACCCTTAAATGTTTTCCATACTTTGGAATCATTCACATGGTAGAGAGAGAGACAGAGAATGAAGAGGAAAGGCAGGGAGGTTAATGAACGTTTGTGTATAGGATGGGACTCGAGCCAGTTTAAAAGCAGAGCCTATTTTATTCCTAAGTTTCTTGAATTCTACCACATGCTCTGGATATTTAGTTTTCATAATTAAAGCAAACAAATGGTACCTATACTTACATTTCTTTAAGAGAGAATTGTCAATTCATGGTCGATCCAGCCACTTTGCGCGCACTATTGCCTTCCTGTCCTTCTCTTACTGAGTGCAAACGTTCACCTGCCCCAAAGCATATTTTGCACCACTGTGCACCAAAGCCCAGTGCAAGTGGTCTTTCACCTTCTACCTAGTGTGGACCACAAGCGATGGCCCAGAGCCATAGACGACCAGCACGCGAGTCCAAGAACAACGGACGGTGTAATTGGACACCTTCGTAGTAATTTTGCCAGAAAGCCGAATATAGTCATTCGACTGGAATAATCTACCTGCATCATTAGTAAGCATCAGTGTCTCCGCTCTTCTTAAGAATGAACTAATCAATATAAAATAATGTATGGTGGAAAATGGCATAATTACGTACTTATTCGTCAACATTGTCTGCTTGGTAAAGTCTACTCCTTCGGCATTTTCATATTATGTTGGTTGTTATGAATACATTACCAGTTTTTTTCATATTTCTTTTGTTCTCTGCACTGTGAATTCCTAGAACTAATCCTGTATTTTTTACTCTTGGAATCTATTCTGGCCCCTCCCCTCTGCAATATACAACTATGTACCTTGAGGGTATCACAAATAAATGAATAAATAAGTAAATAAATAACTAAATAAATACATACAGTAATCAGGCGAAGGAAAAGCCTATACCACCAGCAGCCTTACGTTTACTGCGGGGAAAGCTCCATTTCAGCTTCTGTGCCACGGCTACTTCAAATACGCGCGACATAAGGCACTTTATATTGGCTACAGTTTTTCGAGCATCTTTCCCACATATTATCTTGCTTCTGGCGTGACAAGTATGTGGATTATAAGGAAGTGGTTTGATGCTAGTTTTTTTGTTATTACAATATTACTGCTCTTATTTTGAGCGTTTACATTAAGCTATGAGCTGCTAGGACAACACCGGAACATTTATTTGAAGAAGCAAGTGCGTGTGTGTGTGTCTTTCAGTAATTGAGACGATCGTTTGTGCTGATGCCGTCTTACTTAGATTAGTTGTCTATAGCATTCTGAACTTAGCCATTTGCTTTTTCTTTTATTTTGTCCAAATAATACAAACGCCAACTTAAACTCTTGCCGATTCGAGGATTCCTTTTTAATGCTAACAGCATATTCTTAGCCTATTCAAGCTAATTTGGGTTGACCTACCTAACTAGCCTCTTTGCACCGCTCTTCAATAAAGATAATAAGCTTTTATATTTCTCCTGTGCCGGGCGCAAGGTAAACCGGGCCACTAGGGTTCCTCAAGCCCAGCAGCCCGGCGGTTTAGCGCTGTGCCACCAATACCCGCGGGTAGCGAGGGTTTAATTCGCATTGTAAGCACGCACCAGCCAGTCACGCACCTCGGAGGCAACACAATGAAGAGGGAAACTTCAGGCGACTTTAGCGGGCTAGATGACGCAACATGTCCAGAGGGAAGCGTGAAAGGTGAGCCTGGCTGCCGTACACGGCTCATACATGACGCGTTTCGGCGGTTGCAGTACGGCGTGTCGCTACGTTGCTTGAATGGTAATCGCATTAACGTCGACAGTCATTGTGAAATGTGTTATCCCTGAATTTTTGTTGTTGCTGTTGTTGTAGAATCGTTTTCACTGGAGTGGCGTTTTAAGAAGATGCACTGAAGGTAAAAAAAAAAATTATTTGTCACGTATCAATGCAAACCCAGGATTTAAAACCAAACATTCCATTCCTCAGAGCTGTGATTGCTTTAAATATAGAAAAAAAAAAGACACGAGCAAGGGAAATAAGTTTGCGCGCTAGCGCACTTAGTAAGAGAGAGAGAGAGAACAAAAGCTAACCAATAGGGGCAGATGTCGCAGCTTTAATGTATGTGGCCGGTAAGTGTAATAAAGTCCTTACGAAAGAGAAGCTACCGGGATTCAGCGCCATGTTCGTTATATATGCGTCGTTGAACTTTTATAATTCAAAATGCCATAGAAAGCATTCTTCAGATGAAGCGAAAGTATAAATACATGTTTCACAACGCACTCGAGTTCTAGTTCGTCGCTTTTTTTTATTTCAGTCCACTGCGCGCACGGAATGAAGTCCTCGACAACGAGGATTCAGCATTTTCCGGGGTTATGATCAGTACCTCGATTGGTTGGGTAACCGAAATTCCCGGCTCACTCATCTAGCCGTTTGCCTAACGAGGGTGGTTTTTTTTTTTTTTTTTTTTTTGGCCCACGAAACCCAGCAACGCTTGCGTGCACGGAATTAGAACACAGCGAAACGACGTGTGAGAAAGGAAGAAAGGGGAGCACAAAGTACCGGGCAGAAAAGAGACATCGAACGCCAAATTATATGGCGTATATTCTATCTCGGTATTTCCATGCAGTAATGTGTGAGCAGCTTGAGCAAGCGTCGGTCAATCAAGGAACAAATCCACAGAACTGTTTGCGTTTAAAGGCAATCTGTGACTGACTGGCAGTCTTGCTGTGACCATTAGCAATAACGAACATCATGATGGCCAAGGAATCGGCAGAGTGCCACCTTTTACTCTACGTACAAGCTGGTTTGCGAACTCGACCCCTTATTCGGTAACGCCAGATCTTTAACATTGCATGGTTTTATCGAGGCCGTCTACATATGAAGGCCCATGTTAGTTGCGCACTTTCTCTGGAATACCTAATGATCGAAACCTGGAGCCCCAGCAAATGATTTGCTACATCCGCAGAGGCGCTATTTTCTCTGTGGGTTGGCGGCCGATCCCAGGCTTATGACGTCCATGCCATTGCTGCGATCTGCATCGCTGTGGCAAAACAAAGGAAAAGGCGTAACACGTAAAAATAGCTAGATGATCGCGCGCGCTATTCCACTGGCAGCTTTTGTTATATTAGCTTCTAAGAAATGAGCCGTGAAGAGCACCGCCTTGGAAAGAAAGCACATGCAGGAAAGAATACATAAAAAGTTTGTTCAGTTGGGTGGTTTAGGGACAAAGAAGCAAGACAAGCAATATGAATATGGCTCAGTTGTGCTTGCGACAGAAACTTTTCTATGCCGTCTCGCGAAGTGCCTCTTTCTCTCGCCTTACTCGTATGGCCGTTTGCAAGCGATGTACAACGGAACGGCGCATTGTTTGAACTCTGCCCGCCTAGGTCCCCGAGACGACGAGACACACCAACCACTGTCTCGGCGCTGCGACGCGTTTTCTCCCAACTTATAAAGAAAGGGCGCCACAGCGTTCCTTCCTCGTCGGGGATTTTGCGACCGGGCGAGCGGAAGCGAGCTGTGTGTATTGTGCGCGAAGATGGCGCTGGTGTTTGTCACTCTCGAAGGAGCTCCAACGTTTAGATTGGTCTTTGCATAAACTTCCGTTCACATTCTTAACTGGTTCGTTGTTGTTTACCGCGACAGAGGGCGCTGACAAAGCAAACAACTGCGAACATATTTGAAGCACACTAAGAGATATGGGAATAAAAGAATGTACGTCTATTCACAAACTAGAAAGACGAGAAAACTACACCAAGAAAGTGTACTTTGATTCTAGTTTTCAAGTGCAACACAAACAATAAAAGTATATTCTAAAGTGGTTTTCCATTTAATTTTAATAGACAACAGGTGGAATAAGAAATATAACGCATTTGGCCTCAAGTTTATCATTATTATCAATTAGAAGTTTGCAAACATATGTAACGGGAAGCTCGCTCCTATACGCAACAGAATTTAATTGCATGTGTCTGCGTGCGTGAGAGTGCACGTGAGTGTATATGTGCGTGCGTGCGTGCGTACGTGCGTGTGTGTGTGAAGATAGAAATGTGCGCCATTATCCGCATTGGAAGCATCTCAAGTTATGTACTCCTTACTCAAATATATAGTCGCAGTGTGAGATACTCCACATGATTAAAATGTGATAGAGAACGCGTGCGATAACAGCAAATGACAAGCAGAAGAAAGGACTTTCGCGTTACAAGAACTATCCGCAGCAGCCCGCTCAAAATGAAAAGAAATGATCTTGAGAACACAAAACACAGTGCCGGCTGCGCTAAACATAAAGTAATAGCGACGTCCACAGCGCTCGATGCACTCACTGGAACAGTAATTCTCAAAAAGTCTGCCCAAATTTTGTGTCCTCATTCCCATGTGTGGACACCGGAGCGATCATATTGCAGTTCGTGCAATTTTTTACTGACCGCTTATTGCAGATAACATAATTCTAGTCCTTCAGCTTTAGAATTTAGAGATGCGGACTTGCACTAGAAATTTAAAAGCATATTTAACTGAAAAAAAGATTCACTAATATTCTTGATTAATTACATCATGGCACATATTGCAGTTTAAGAATTGTAGCCGGTTTGTTTGAAAGGTGCATCCGGTTAGAATTAAATTTCAGAATGACGACAATTTGCAGCTATGCTCCATCAAACTCGCCGTAAAATTGCACTGTTGTTCCACTTATTTCTTTAACAAAACGCTGTTTTACGCATTGAAGCACAAAAGTAAATAGAACGCCCATGTGTTTCGTTCCACAGTGTGGGAAATAATATCTCGAAACTCGTGTAATCCTGCAAATGCATCTCAAGTGGATACGCCTTGCAATATCACCGGCTGCGATTTTTAAATTGCAATATGTGCCGTAAAGTAAATAATTAAGAACGTAATTGGGAAAATTTCTGTAACTAGTTTATTATGTGATTAGATTTCTCGCGCTGGTAATGTCCGCCTTTTCGAATACTACAGCTCAAGGACAAGAATTGTGCTGTCTGCCATAAGCAACATTTAAAAATTACATAAAAATTAATAATTATCCCCTATACATGAAATATCGTGCCTCTCGTTCATTAACTGCTTGTCCAAACAAATGCTCAAAGTACGAAAAAGAAAAGAACACCCAGGCATAGCACTGTCGGAAAGAATAGCCATGCTTTAGAGGTGCATTTTGCCGAAGTCACCGAAGCTTGTACCCACCACAACAAGGTCTCCTTACAAAACAAGCGAACACACCCACGTTCAGGTGCCTGAAGCAGGGAGAATGCGCTGGTACATGTTTTTACAATGCGTTCACGTTAAAGCCGAGGCGGTAAAAAGTCGCAGCTTCGCCCGAAAGTCGGAGCATCGATTGCGATAGCTAATTAGTGGACAGCTAGCTATACGAAGTATGGATAGTAGTTTTATCGGTCTTATAAACTTGTAAACATAGTCGTACTAAATCAACAAGCAGTGGCGTCCCGCGCGCATGAACACATCTCGCTCGATGACCACAGAAACTCGCTGTCAAAATGCTGGAGTGAGGAAGCGCGTCATCGGCAGCGAGCGAATCTACCTTCTTGCTGCGTCTCGCATCAACGCGAACTAAGGCGCGCAAAGAGAGCGTGCGGCGGGCTCTGTCCCCGTCGTTGATGGCATTCAAGATACAGAGGCGCGGGCGGGCGGGCGCAGCCGCCCGGAGTACAATGCTCCCACCCCCCTCCCCAGCCTTCCCCCGGAGCATTGTCCGTGACAGAAGATGGCACGCTTCCTCCCCGCTTTGAAGTGAAATCGTGCGAGATTGAGCCGCAATCGCAAGCCCTTGCTCCATTCTAAAATCCGTGTATATTCGGGCACGATGAATGTATAATCTCTAGAGAAAAATATTCCGTGCAGTTCGAAAATGCGGCATTGGCAGCTGTAGTTCAAGCACCAGAAAATTCGCTGCCCTTTCATACACTAAGTCGTATTTTCAATAGATGAACCACTCAGCCATGGATTAGCTTCTTGGCATAAACCTTAATAAATGTTTGATGTATGTCTGATGGCTCGTTAGTATTCTTTCACATTATAGTCATCAGAAATTTCGTATACACATCAGTCACTTAGGAAAAGTCCTTCTTCCTAAATGTCTGATGTGTTTCAAAATGGAATTGTCCACACTCTGTATGGTTGGTATGTTATGTGCGTGCTTTTTGTTTCTAACATGATTCTAATCTGTACACATCCGAAACTTTTTTTCTTGTGCATGATGAATTGGTATACACAATAAATTTTCGATGGAAAGTCGCCATAATATGCAGGAACACATTCTGAAACAGAAGATGAAGAAGAAATGAAAAAAACAAACTTGGAGGACCATTGCTGTTTAATGTTTTACTGAGTACTGTTCCTTTGCAACAGAATGTGCATGTTTACTTTTACGCCAACGACATTCAATCTTTTTTTTTGCTGCATCGGTATACTTGCATGCATCGGTAGACTTCATGTCGCCCTCAAGCTCTTTTCGCTCCAAAGCTATTGGACACATTAAACGTTCACCTATGCCCCCGTGGTGGTCTTACCAGATTCCTCAGTTCCAGATGCTAAATTTGAATTTGATGATAGTTTTCTAAAAAATGCTAAACATCTTCCCTATCAATATCTTAATAGTATTCTGCAAGACCTCCTTGCACACCTGAATACAAAGACTGTTATTGCAACTGATGCTTCCGTCTGTGAAGAAAAGGCAGGGGTGGGCATTGTATCACCGCGTCTAAATTCGTCTTTTTTGGCTACCTGACTTCATGTCTACCTTTCAGGCGGAATTATTGGCAATTGTCGTAGCTTTACGCAAATTACTACCATTTATGTCATCAGCCATAGTGTTAACTGATTGTCTGTCGGTCTGTTTTTTACTAACTACACCAAAATTGTCGGATTCATTAAAAACTTTCTATTCTCTTCTCCCAAGACACTTACGTCTCATTCGTTTAGTATGGGTGCCAGGCCACAATGGCCTAGCCTTAAACGAATATGCAGATATGCATCCCACGATGGTTTTATAATCCCCATGTTACCTTCGTCAGCTTTCATCACTGCGACGCGACTCAGAAAGTATACTACTACAAATAAGTTTGCGCACTCATCATTGGCAAAATCTGATTTCCCGCATCTCAGTTTTCCTTGGAACAACAAATGGTGCCCCTCTAAAAAAATTGCAGTAATGATTACAAGACTGAGGTGCCGAGTCCCCCCACTGAGCTTTTACAGCCAAAGATCTGGTCTGGCTATATCGCCCTTGTGTCCTTTATGCAACGAGAGTGAGTCTATGGAACACTACTTTTTGACATGCCACCGTTGCATTATTCAAAGCAAAATATATTTAGACGAAACCTTCCAAAAGCTTGGCTTGAATTTGATGCTTCGTGTAACTCTTTCCCTTAGGGCTACCGTACTGGGCTACAGCCACAGGGACGTTTGTGAAGTCCTCTCCATATTTCTGCATTAGACAAAATGATTTGCATGTTAGAATTCTTCTAAATAAGTATAATGTTCTCAATATTCACAAGATATCTAGATAATTGATTATTCACACCGGTAATAGTAGACACTTTGAATCCCATTTGCAAGACACATTTTTTTCATTTCACCCTAATTTATTCAAAAAAGAAATGCAAACAGTTCCTTCCCCGTCCGATGCATGGCCGATCCCCAAGAGGGGTTGCGCCATTTCACTAGGAAACAAGAACAATAACTTGCAACTGCGCACGCTTTGATCGAGCGACCATTCCAATACTATGATTTGGATGTCGGGCCTCTCAACCACAAACGCATTACTTTTCCAGAATACCCAGCCTAATTTTTGTTTTTGTTTTTGCACGAAGACAGCATCTGTAATGTATGACGAATATAATTTACATCATATTTTGAACATAAATGATCAAAAGTAAAATGCACGCTATGCTACACTATGTTATGAGTCCGAACTCGTCCGTTGATACAGACTTCACTTTGTCAATAGTAATATCCACTGCCAGGCTGGTGTTTAATTTCGCGCATTTATACAGGCCGGGTGAATTAAATTTCTCACTCAACAACTAGATATTGCAAAATGTGCTACCACTTTATGGCAAAGTGCGGTCGGCACTCACCACTTCTTGAGCATTGAGCGGACGTTGTAGGAAGGAAATAGTTTACTTGAAATCACCGTTGCCTTAACTGAAATCTACAATTCTTTTTCCTTGTCCTTATTGTTTATCCTTGAACCCAGTCGCCCCAATTACGAACTCAGCCAGTTCGCTAGCCCTTTTCTTCGGTCCAGGGCAACGCTATCGGCTCTAACACGGCACCGGCTACTGGCGGTTGCTAGAGTTTGAGAAGCCTTTGAGAGCTTGAGAAGCCTGGGGCCACGTTCTGAGTAGTATTTGTTCTTTTTTTGTTCTTCTTTACTGTCTTGTGAAAATGTGTGGCCCTGCTATCGTCAGTGTCTGAACTGCTCAAAGTCCACCGATACACACCCAACTGTGGGACACATGAATTATGTCGCTAACATTCCCTTCCTGGATTTGTTCCCTGGTTGGTCCTGCACTGGATCTCCTATCTCATGCCAGCTATTCAAAAACTGAAGATGTCGACAGTGCTCATTATTTGGCTACTCCCTTAAATAACGATCGCAAGGTCTTTTTCTCCTGCCTTAATAAATTAATTGTAGGTCGAATAAATTACCCGGAGGGTTAGCAGGAGGTCGAGGCTGACTTGTGCCGCAACTCTTGTGCCTAATGTGCCGTAAACAGGTTTAGCGAAGACTAGTTGAATCACACTGCCAGCAAATCACGTAAAGCACTTGCATCCATCGCTGGCAACGTTGCCAGGCAAGAACGCTTGAACGAACGCATATTGATACAGCAGCCTTTATTTCCGGCCCCACAAGACGTTTATCTACATTGAACAGCGTTTGCTAATCAAATTACGACTACCCAGCACCGATCTTGTGCAGTGTGCCAGGAGAGTAGGACAAAGATGTACGCTCTTCGACCTGCAATATTGAGCTGTATTCTGGAAGCACAGCACTCTCAACGAAGGGAACTCGTCACTGTGGTACAATGGTTGTCGTGTCCTAAGCTTTGTTCAGCATCCCTTATGTGAATGTCTCTGCAATTCAAACTAATTATGGGTACCCAATATCACGGCGAAATTTGCCGAAGCTTCTAAATACCATTTCTGGCAGTTAGCTACGTTTTAAAATATTTTTTGCATTAAATCCATGTTGTTTTTATTGCGATTGTTTCTTTTAATCTCGTAAGTACATTTCTTTTTTTTATATTATATTAAGTAATTTGGGGAACGCCTGTTGATTGATATCCCCTTTTTTCACCATTGAAAGCATGACAGCTTTATTGCTAAAATGCTAAGGTTTATATGGGATTGTTTAATTGAAGTCATAATGATTTTGATGCCAAAGCACCACGAAATGTTTGCTAGCTTTGATAATATTGCTTTTTGCTCCTTTTGTGCAATGATGTTCTTGTGCGCTTCCCTATTTATTTGTATCTCCTTCGAAACTTCTATTGAGGCCCAGTTGATAATGCAGAAGGAAAAGTGCAATCATTGAAAAAGGTTTTCGTACCCACGGTATAGGAACCAAAATACTGCGTGGAAGAGCATCAAGGTACAGGTTGCTGAATAATATCAAGATGCAACTCAACTTTGTTGCAGAATTAGCAAATCAAAATAAAAAAAGAACTTTCAGCTGTGCCTTGACGGAACCTGTGTACATGGTAAAGCAGCACAGATTCCGTAGCCGTACACTAGGGTAACAACGCTCATGAATTTCTCACGCTGATACAGTTTAAGATAATGTGAACTCTGTCCATCAGCACCTTAGAGGAATAACTACATAGATGGTCTCTAATATCACACCTGAAAGCACCTAGTTAACTTATGCAACAAAAGATAAGGATATTATATACCAGATTTTCGTGGGCAGTCATTCCTGCTTGTGCAAAGAACTTAAGAGTTGAATAGCTATGAGCCTTTCAGGTATTTTGGATGTTCCTCATGCAACGACAAATTTCTAATTGCAGAAGCATGTCTCCCCATTTTTTGTTATAACGAGAACCAGAACCTGCCGACCATTTTTTTTTTTCATTCTAGTGCTGCGAGAAAAACGTCCATTTGATAATGTCCTAATGAGAGAGAGAGAGGGAGCGCTCGAAGTAATATGACGATTGCCAAATACATAGCTAGAGTACCAAATCAAAAAGTTTTGGAGCTGATACTCGCACATGCTGTGCCTTTTCATTCCATTGCACTACCATCTCTTATCTCACCGCCCCCCCCCCCCCCTTCCAGTTAAAGACAGTAAAACAGATGTTTGTGTTCCGGTTTATATCCCTGCCTCTAACACTGCACTTTTCTCTCTGGCTATCTTCTGGAAAATATGTATCTCTTACACTCCTCGTCTACTCGCAGTTCCAAAAGTAAAACTTTCAGATTGAGGAATATCTTGCAAAAAAGTTTGTTTATGAGCGCCGCATGGCTAGTTTCATGGCAGATATATTCCAGATACCGGGATACATTGAGGAGTGGAGATTTTTCCTTTCTCAGTGAATTTTTCTACGTCAGCATTTTTTATTCTTGAAGGCGTTGAAAAAGACATGATGAAGCTTTCTCGTTTCACTTCTTCCATTGCAGCAAAGGTTTTTGTCAATGTAGCGGCTATGCAGAAGAAATATTCAGCACACTAAAAGAGAAAGTTGACTGGCTTGTGTGATTCTGAGGTCAGTTATTAGGTATGCCTGATGGGGATCCCATATGGCTGACGCGTACTCTATTTTACGGCGTATTAGTGTTGTGTATGCCAATTTGCGTAAGTGTACGGGAGAATGTTTCAGGTTATGTTTAAGGAAACCAAGGGAACGGTTTGCAGAAGCAAGGATATGGTTAATGTGAATATTCCACGTCGAGTTAGGGGTTAGGTGTACGCCAAGATATATGTAGCTGGAAACTTGTTCAACAAGGCTGTCGTTTAAGATGTAAGATGTTGATGTTCGGGGCGCCTGATTAGTAAAAGGCATGAATTTAGTCTTAGTTAGATTTACAGGCATTAGCCAAGTTGAAAACCACACGTTTATTGCGTTTAGGTCAGATTGAAGAATGTCGTGATCACAGTTAGAGTGAATATTACGATATATGACGCAATCATCATCAAATAGTCTGATATTGGATTTGATGCCGCCTGGTAGATCATTATTATAAATTAGAAAAAGTAGGGGCCCAAGCACACTTCCTTGTGGTACACCAGATGTTACGGGCACTAGAGATGAGTTGTGATTGTTAACCGATGTAAATCGCATCCTGTTAGAAAGGAAGTTTTTTATCTATGTGACAACAGTAGAGTCAATGTTCAGCTGTGTAAGTTTGTGAATCAGTCTACGATGAAAGACACGGTCGAATTCTTTTGAATAATCTAGGAATACGGCATCTACTTGAATTCCGGTGTCTATTGATGAATGTATGTCGTGAATAAAGCCAGCGAGCTGAGTGTCACATGAATAGCCTCTGCGAAAACCGTGCTGTTGCTTAAATATGAGGTTATGTTCTTCAAGGTAGTTAATGACCTGGGAATGTATAATACGTTCGATTAATTTACAAAAGTTACTTGTTAAAGAAATTGGTCGATAGGTAAGCGGTGAAGAACGATCCCCATACTTGAAGAAAGGCACTACCTTAGCCACCTTCCAATCGTGAGGGATAACGCCTGTTGATAGTGATGGTATTGGGAAGATGCCTTGGGCAATATTTTTCAGCATTGTTTTACTTAAGCCACTATTATCAGCGGAAAATGAAATCTTAAGATTAATAAGTTGAGCTGTGTAAGTTTAGTAAGACGGAGTTGTTGCGGATTCCGGAATTGAGACATATCTAACCAGTGCTAGTAAGACGTAATACTAGAACTAGTTAAATACGTCTGAACTTTGCATCTCAACAAGAGTTTGCACAGCTCGGCTTTAGTTTGTGAGCCCTAAAAGAACTCATGAAAATTAGCGATCAAGGCGAATTAATGATGTTCCAATGGAGCGCCCAGTAATTCACTAACGTTTTACTTTGAATTTGCTATCAATACCCGCCGTGGTTGCTCAGTGGCTATGGTGTTAGGCTGCTGAGCACGAGGTCGCAGGATGGGATCCCGGCCACGGCGGCCGCATTTCGATGGGGGCGAAATGCGAAAACACATTTAGGGGCATGTTAAAGAACCCCAGGTGGTCGAAATTTCCGGAGTCCTCCACTACGGCGTGCCTCATAATCAGAAAGTGGTTTTGACACGTAAAACCCCATAATTTATATTTGCTATCAAATTATTATCCCACACACGTTGGATACACGTCTCTTTAATTTAAGCATGACCTCAGCGTTTGAAGCGGTTCAGCCACCTTAATTTCAGAAAACACAGTATACTTAAAATTTGTCGCCCTGGACGCCTCCTATGCATTTCTAGTCACGCTGATGAAGAAGCGCACATCATTCGCTACAATGTCCACAAAACGAAATTCAGTGAGGCCGTTTGATATGTGATCTGATGGCATTTGGTCACAAATCCATGTGCCAAAGAAAGATGCTAGCTTCATGGCACAGGCAACTTACAAACTCGAGCGTTAGCGGCTCTTGATATAAAATGTGGAAATTAACCATATTCTTCGCAAATAATGGTTAAAGTTTGTGCGTCTATTATAATCAGACATGGTGTGTTCCATTTCACCTTATTCTGTTTCCTTCGGTTTCTTATTTTGTGCATCTTTCTTTTATTTTACTCTCCCGTTGCTTTTCTGCCCTTCCGTTAATGTATTTACTTTACCTGACTTTGAGTACATTTTATGCATATGTATCAATTCTCTGCTTTTTTTTCTTGGTACGACGCCTCCTTATTTTTGAGAAGCAAAGCTGGACTAGTTGTAGTGTGTCAATCTGAACATTTCGAGAGCTTAGAAAAAAGAACTTTGGAGAGGAAAACACAACCGGCCAGGCAGGAAACTTTGTTGTCCTTCGTGTCCTATGTAGGCAGTTGCTCAAAAACACACCTGAAAAGGTATTTATAATCCTAAGTCCTTACAATAAGAATCAATATCTACAATCTAGTCGTGTCTTTCACTCAGAATTTCAACAAATAGGCAATCCGGAGCACTTGATTTGGTTATACCGTCGTTTTTTCGGCGATAGGAATAGTGCGTGACAAACTGCAAATGAAAGATATTTTACGCGCGTGGATGCAACAAATAACGTTCCCCGAAAGCACTGAGCTCTCGCACTTTCTACTCGCCCATTGACGGGAGGCTGAGCTCACGCTTAATGCGGCAACGAGCTTTTGTTGAACAACGGAAGAGACGACTCAAAGGAGGTGGATTTGCCAGCTCTGACAGCCTAGCTAATATTAACGCAAAACTGCGAGTCGGCCTAGTTGGAACAGATTCATATTAAAACTTTTTGTGCGCAAACAAACAGGGACGAAGAATAGGGGCAACACAAGGACAAGCGCTCGTCCTTGTGTTGCCCCTATTCTTCGTCCCTGTTTGTTTGCGCACAAAAAGTTTTAATATGAATAATATTAACGGTAGCGAACACCTTAGCAAGCTAACCATCAAGTGTTTCCGATGATCGGTGCTGAAGAACCCTACGTTCATGGATCATGACGTAAAAAGGAGACGGCGGCCACGGCGAGAACAAATATTAGGCATCGCCTACGTAGATAACCTAGATAACATTCGTGGCTTCATAGTCAGACGCCTGGCTATCGTGATTGATCAACACCAGACCGGCACTAGACCAGAATTACTCACTTCTGTGTGTAACTACATATTTCCAGCTACGATTATGAGAGCTTGAACCTCTACAAACTTTTTGGTTTAGTAGCTCCTAGGTGCTAGGAGTGTCGCTGCTTGCTACTTTCACTCGCGCCATCAAAGTACATTCGATGTTATTGTTTTCTGCAGCCTGCAAAGCGCTCTTTAGCTCAATATCTGTCGGCCTATTGAGTCACGTGCTAATGTTCTGCTCAAGTACACGACCACAAAAAACATGAAATAACAATGGCTGAAGTTTGCCACAGTTTTCATGGCCAGGAGGCGGGGGGGGGGGGGGGGGGTCGGGGAGCTCAATGTTGGTAGGGTCCTTGCACAACGTGTAAGCGAGCTGCTGGCTGCGGGCAGAGCTTCATTGATTTATCTTGTTTTGGCGCAATATATGCCATACCATGTCATTCTAAATGTCTGGCAGCGTGACATGGAAACCACATGACTTGAACAACTCGCACCAAAGGTTATTTCAAGTGACTATTTATTGATTGCAGAATCTACAGGTCCTTAGGAACATATGCCTTTTTATGTCCGGCATGACTGTGCAACAAAAACAGTTCTGAAATGCTTGTACCATTCTGGCGTATTGCTCCTTCGAGTGGCTGAACATACCGTTCGCGGAGGGTTTGGCTCCTATCTCAAGCGGATTTCACTTGCTTGCAATTTTAGGTGGAATACGGTAGGAAACAGCTGAAGCTACCGCAGGGAAACTACTCCATACTTTCTTGCAACTATGGCAGGCAGTGAGGTGGCAGCTTTTCCTCAGTGCTATAAAGTGCAGCTGTTAAGTACAGTAAATTTGGAAATATTTATGAGTGTTGTGTCGGCGTCACAAAGAAAACCGAAAGTAAAAGCTTTTTTTCATACGTGCCATACATGTCTTCTTTCCTAATTAGATGTTGCCCTTATGGGCGCAAACTCTGCGCTCTCCCCACTGACGTGTATGTTGCCCAGAACTCTGTCAAACTGCAGCGTGCCGCTTTTACTCCATACTCGCTGTTTGTTTCTTGGAGAAATAAAAATGTTTATTCGTGGTGTACGATGTTCCCATGGCAAATAAACTGTGGAAATGAAAGTAGCATAGACCACTTGATGATGTTTCACATGGCGCCATGGCTCGTTCAGAGAAAAAATGCTGCAGATCCAACGAGTTGGAATCCATATATGGCGAAGGTCTGTGTGAGTGCATAAAGGGTCGAAACACGAACACGTGCACGCGCGCACTCAACACACACAAAATATACCCAGTCTTTAGTTAAGCGGAGTTGCTGACTTCTAGCGAGTACGATGGAGGCCTTGAACGCATCATGGTTTCAGAGGCAGCACGCGCATACGTACGTTTCGCAGTTCAAATTCATTCTATCCGCAGGAAGCGTGTACTTCTTCCTTACCGCTCAGCCGTGGATGCGCAAAAGCCAGGGTCATGCGGTGGTGGTGCAAGGATCCTCTATGATTGAATAGCCTATTCAGTAAGAGAACAGCCAGGCCGTAGCCATGGTCACGAAACCGAGCGTGGTTGGCAAACAAAGCGATGCTTTTAAAAGTAAACGCTGGAAAATTCGAGCGCAGATTCACGGCGACTGCAAGCTCGCCAGTTATTTCCTTACGCCACTGCTATGCATTTCGTGCACGTAAATGTCTGTTTGCTGCTTTATGCAACGCGGGTGCTTATCAAGGCTCTGAAGAGTTCTCGGCATCACGATTTTCGTTAAGGACGTCCGCTATGCGCTGTTGTTATTGACTGTGCTCTACAAAGGCATAGAGTACGTTCGGCAATAATTGAAATGAAAATAACAGTGTATTTTTTGTGTACTTTACATGCTTACAGAGAGGCAGAGAAAGTACGCGAAAGCGTGAATTTAGAATTTGCCAGGGGTGTAGTGGACGTGGACATATTTCCACCAATCGTTTTTTTTTCTCTTCACTGTAGCGTCAACTCCACTTATAGTTTCGAAAAGAAGTTTGTAACACTATAGACAGATTTTATCCCATTCGCGGGATCAGTATACAGGGGGAAACAGCTCTGATTTCCAGCCCTAATAGAGCACAACCTATGTATATAAAAGCCATTTATGTACATTTTATCTCCACAAAGCTCGAACACCATTCCACATCAAAGAAAATTAAAAGACCTTGCTCACACCTATTTCTGGTCACAGAGCGTATATTGGAATGAATAAAACAGTGAAATTATAATTGAGTAAGACCTTAATTATTCTGTAATTATTTAATTAGTAATTAAGTTGCTTAACTATTCGCATCTGAACACTTCCTCGAGAATATTAAGTGTTATTGTTATGAAGTGTTATTAAGCACTAAATCAGATTTTTCGGACATCAAATTCAGCGTATCAAATATGATACATTGGGCTTTGTGGGGTTATAAATGCACACTGCATCAATTGCGCCTTTGAATGTGCTATAGTAGACCGCATAACTTAATGATTAGCAACGGTAGCATAATTGGGTATGTGCTTTTACTACCTTCTTTGTGTCGGGCTGAATGGCTTACACAGTCAATTTCTTTCAAAAACGTGTAATCTAAAACCAAAGTTATGTAACCATATACGTCCATATAAAACCATATATGTTATACGACAACTAATTACATGCTTCTCAAACACAAGCTGATGATTCTCACACTGGTGCATGCGTGCTTTTCACTCTATTTTAAGCGAGTGACTGCGTTTCTTTATCGACCATAAAGTAGAGACGAAAAGTTTATAGTGCAGGCACTAAAATCTTCTTGATTCATAAGCGCTGCTATCCAGGCAGACCGTTTTACCGCCGCTATCCGCAGGTTACAAGCGAGAGCGTTGTGTACAAGAAATAGAGGAGGCATGAACCCCAGTTTCATTGGAGGAATGGTGTATTGATCCCAGGAGAGCAATGCGCTTGTAGCAAACTCGCATACCCTATTGTAAGTTCAATAGCTCCCTCTATGGCAATATTATATACATCTGGTCTACTGTTTACGTTTTTTTGCAAAGATATTACAGCGACTCCTTTCCAGAGAAATTCCGTGTTTCGCAAACTACCTCACCTATTCTTATTGAACGGCCAGCTTTAAATCCAATTTTGCAGGGAATATTGCTGTTGTGTTCGTTCTTTATTTTTGTATTTCTCGTAGCATTCTCCATGCATTCCTGCCTTTTCTTTTTCCATTGCTGTTTTGGATATACCGGATTCCCCGTTATTCTGCCAGTCTAGCTGTAAAGAACGACGACGGCTCATGCAGAAAAAGAAGGATGCTTGCAATAAAGGCGCCAAATACCAGCCCTGAGTATGTGGTATGCGGGAATGGAAAACGCAAATTAAATGTTCGAGGCTATCTATTGAACTACTTGCGTGCCGTTTTTGTGTGTCTCGTATACCTTCGGTAAATGAATGTACTTTCCTCGACCTGTCACGATAACTGGTTCGCATGGCGGCAGTGTCAGGCGCACATTAAGAGGCTGACAAGCTTGAATGCAAAACGAGCTTAGCTGTTCCAGAAAGAGCAGAGTACACACTCGTAATTGTTTTATGGCATGTTATCGAAGCAAAACGAAGCAAAGCGGTTGCTTCTCCCTTGGCAGTCATTAGGACTACACTAAAAAAATTCAGGCACAACCAGTGTCAAGATGAATGTGGATGTTAATGCGATCAACATTGAAGCAATGTAACGACACTCCGTAATGCCAAATTATTCCCTCCTATGTACCCCACTACAGTTTTTAGTTACCGACATTTTCTTCACTTCTCTGTAGTTCAGCACTCCTTGCTCAATGCATGCTGCGGCCCCATTTGGTTCACTTCAGTTATTTTTACAGACTCGGCTGCTTTCGATGGCGAGTTTTAATGCATTGGTGTTAGTAGTGTCAAAGTGGAAAAAAGTGTATGTGTGAGAAGTGTGGGAATCTGGTCACGTGGTAGAGGTGGAGAGGAGAAGGAGGAATGGGAGAGCTTATAAGAGCGTGATTATGTGTATGTAGTACATATATATGTATATATATATATATATGTGTAGTGCAACAGACGGTGGTCTCATCCGGACTACCGTCAGTTGCACTTCGCACTTCACTTCTTGAAGAGGCAGGAGGTGGGTCGAGTGAGGTCTTGCGCAACAATTTGCATTCTGTTGAACGCGCTTTAAATCATGGATCCGGGACCTCGAAGAGGTGCGACGTAATGCTAACGAATATGTCTCGCGTTTTCCACTAAATCGCCACGGGCTTTTTGAACTTTTCTGTAGCTAACTTATATTTTCTGTTGCCAAGGTATGTACTTAGTGTCACGTGCCCCATTGCACATACATAGTGGGCCAAGTTGTTCATTAGGGCACATACCAAGTTGCGCATGCCCGTTTGCATACGTCCGATGGCCAAAGCTGCCTATTATTGTACATACGCAGTGGCACATGTATAGCTACGCACTCAGTAACTCAAGTTGGTGTGAAAAACATTACATACGGACGGACATAACAAAAAGTTCCTGAAGTTGCAAAAGAATACGAATCACATTAAAGCGATATTGAAGCACATAGATTGTCTCGAACTGTATATATTATCGCAAGCTTTTCACATTTCTTTCAGTTTTATTTCCAGCACGATAAAGAGCGACAGTGCATAACAGTTGTACCCGGTAACTTGACCCAAACTATAGTTACTTTATTTATCTATTTTCTTCATCCACAAAACCCAAAAGGATTTCTTTTGAACCTCCTATAGTAAACTTAACATAACTCTAAGAGCGCAGATACTCTAATGAACTTGGTTAACTTCATCAAGAGTATAGACTGAAAAAAGTTCCTTCGTTTGCGATATCTCAGGCGATTATTTAACAGAGCGCTGCTTCGGCTTCTGCAAATAGCTTAAGCGATGACAGGGAATATCATTCAAATTCTCTGCATGGCTATTCGCATACGCGCTAGCCCCAGAGGGCGGAATTGCTTCTTACCCGGTACGAATGAAATTGCGACAGCTTTAAAATAACTTAATGGGCGATTAAGCGATCTCTGTACTCTTATCGGCTGTCATGCAGTGTTCTGCCAAAGCGCCCAACTCTCCGTGCTGATACGCACGACATCGCATGATGATTAAGCATGACTCCCCAGACCACCGTGACGTGGAAGCATTTTCAGCGCTTAGAAGTGCATGTGAACTGCCAGTAAACGCTCAATATAGGCAATTTATTGCTCTCTTTTTTGTAGGGCGAGTGATAAGTAACACGGACAAAACAGCGCCCTGCGCTCGACGCCTTTGGCCTCTCACGCAGTTTAGTTGGTTGTATAAAAATACTAACCTCTGGTAGGTATATACGAAACTATTTTGTAATAGTAGAAATTTAGGCTTCTATTTGGTGGTTGCGTCTTTAGAATCGGTTAGAGGGGGCCGTTTCCTAAACCTTCATGTAAAGAGAGCATGTTATCCCGTTGTAGCTTAAATATTTCCAAACGCGCGCCTTAGTTTGGTATCGCTGTGCAGAGCAAAGAAACTATTACTCGATCACGCATGTGCAGAGTCCGCAGATGGCGCCCTTATCTGGCCATGCATGACGCATTTGCCTCTTACTCGGTGTTCAAGGAGGAATATGGCTCCGATGTACGTTTGTCGATCCGAGCAGGTGTAGCCGCATGTGAGAGAACCAACTCCGCCATAGTAGGGTAAATCCATCAAACTCAATCAAGCCAGACAAGTCCACCAAAGGCCTCTAAAGGTGCAATGTTTTGCAAAAATTTCGCTCTTGCTTGGCTGTGGCCCCTTCCACTCGACGCACAAGGCCCACAAATGGCGTGAAGAGACTCGGACAGCAAGACAAGAATATCCGACTCCTTTGACCATGGCGGGGCATGTCAGTCACCATAGGTAGCGCAGGAGCTTGAGACAAGTGCAGGAGTCCTAACTATCTAAAAGCGTGGCGGGCTCGAGTGGTCTAAGACAGCATCACGAGGCGGTACACGAGCGTCACAAGTAGGCAGTTTATATTTTTTTACGCTACTAGCCAAACACCCGCTGGAAAAGAAATGGGCACGCTAAAAATGGGGAGTGAGCACGATTACAAAATGAGACCGTAACACGCCTGCTAACTGTGACTTAAGTTAGGTATGTAAGCTTTCTAATGCGTGAATAAATGTAACCTGTGTATTTGGCTGCGTCACTTCGGTACCCTAGTGCACATACACTCTCTACAGTACGCACAAGACGATTTCTGGTACTCCACTGCGGCTGCGTTACAGATACAGCTTACTGGAAGTTTCTTTTCGCCGTAGCCTAGACCGTTCCTCTATTTAACACTAAGCCTCGACTTGATTTATTGGCGTCTCCTTTAAAACAGGGTGGGGACAAACATAGACTTAGCCAGGTTGAACTAATCGAAGTATACGTGCTTTTTTATCTAGCTGTTTGCCACATGTCTTTAATCATTTGTTCTCTCCCTTAAAACATCTATCTTTGTGATTTTATTTTCTTTATTTACTCTCAAAGCGCGAACATTAGAAAGAGAAGTGGAGGTTAAAGAACCACATGAGTACATACGTAACAACAATGTGTTCCCTACTTCATACAGGTTACTAAAAAGGTTGTTGAGAAACCAGACAACCTTACACAATATAATCAAGAGCAGCACTCTTGAAAGCATTCTGGAGGTGATGGAGGTAGGGAGGTGGTTCCAGTTACTGGTAGTTTTGGAAAGAAGGAATTAAATTTCATGTTGATGTGACTGTAAGGGCAGGCTGACCTGGAAATGATGGTCACTGCCAAATAAAATGCCCGGTGGATCAAAAAATTATAATGACGTAGCCTTGGGTTAAAGTGATATATTTTATTAGAAAGACAAATACGTGAGATTTTGTGGTGCGATGAAAGATTAGGCAGGCTATTATTTCCTTTCGTTTGACTAAAACAATTAGTACGAAAGTAGTTACATAAGATGAAGCGAGAAGCGCGATTTCGAATGGCTTCGAGGTAAACACCCGTGCCACACGGGTACAACAAATGTCATTCAGTAGTTAAGGCCTTAAGTTTCTGAATGACATTTTTTTCGGCGGAGCTGCCACACGTCCAAATTTATTGACATTTCACCCAATGATGTCGATGACAGCGTCTTCTGAAGTGAGTAATGCTAGGGTATGAATTAAAAAATATATATACATTTACATGTTTAAACTCTCGTAATAAACTGTCAAATATAAAACTAACCATAGTATGGCACGGTTAGCTTGGGTTTCCTACTGTATTTTAGAATCGGCCATAGTAACTGTGGCCAATATATGTCAAATCTGAAGCACACAATCAAAATGGTGCCTGCCGCAGCGAGACCGTCGCAACGCCGACTTGAGGAAATTCGTCTTGTCACGCGGAGTCTGGAAACACAAAGACTGCACGTGAACGGCCTGCGCGCGTCGAAAAGCTGCCGTGCAGCAAATGCAACCCATCCCCACGCGACTTTCGTCTGCTTCACAGGTTGCCAACCTTTTGCACAGCTTCGCTAGCTGCAACAATCCTTGTGTTCTCAAAGATTGTTTATTTTAATTCAGAATGTTTCTTCTTGTAAAAGTGCCAATTGTACTTCAAAGTTACGTATAAATGTTTTCTTAGAGGTTTAAACGTTTCAAATACTTTACTTACACTGAGAAATGCGTACTCTCGACGCCGTGGCTTGCGAAGCTACGGCGTCGAGAGTACGCATTTTTCAGTCGAATGAGTTCTGGCGAACGCATTTAATAACGAATGGCATTAAGGTGAATGGCATTTTATTTGCTCATGTAGCACCACGCAAATGACATCAAGTAATAAGACATTAGGAAGTTAATGCCATTTTCTGTGCCCGTGTGGCACGGGTATAAGAATCTGTGTGTTAATGTGTGGATCCCAGATGACTGATGCATATTCAAGTTTGGAGTTGAAAAACACAACAGGAAATTTCAGTCCGGAACATTTTGGGACGTTCTGTTGTCTGACGTCTGTTGCCTACACTCGGAAGCCCTGCAGTTCTTGATCAATATTGACAGAGACCTCTTTAGAGCTATATAACTTTGTTAGCGCAACAAAGTAAAGTGGACAGTAAAAAAAAAATGTAAAAGACATTTTAAGCCGGGGATTAAAACTTCCAATGTGACGATTCTGAACTCCCTATCTTACGACTGCACCACGCTGAACGTGGTTGGATTTGTACATTTTGGCCATGTAAACAATCAGAATCGCTCTCTGCGCGAATGTTCACATTTGTATGTTGAAAGCCAAGGTGCGCTTTCCCTCCACCACGCCATGTGGCGCCTCTCTAGAAGAACAAAAGTTTTGTTACCATTGGCAATTCCTTCGCGATGTGCTGGAACATTGATTTCACTTTACATATATATGAATTCAGAAATTAAGAAATAGACAACGTTGATCTATTAGTGTTTTTATCTTTAGGGTTGTTACTAATAATTTCGACAGCTGTCTCTCGCTCTTTACACTTTTGAGCGAGCACGTAATTAGTGTATTCAGTGCCAAATATCTACATAAACATGCCTGGATAAGTGTTTATTTAGACTGCATACCGGTTTCTCATGGCCGCGCTTGTGCCAGAATACTGACACCCAAGCCAGACATATTTTCATACAACTTTGAGCAACAACCGTAAACTTCTTTTCCGCTTTGCAAAAGCTTACACAATATTTCTGAAAAAGTAACTAATGTGCCAGCGTAACAGCACGTGTAGCTCCGCAGGCCTGAATGCCACATCTTACAAAGCAAAACAAAAGAGATACGCAGCCGTTTCGACAGATGCTATTATTTCGATCAGCGGCCGATTTTGACGACACCGGTACGGTGATTGCTGGTGCCTCGTCGTCACGGCACCATTGCGACAATTTTCCACGTCGACTTTAATACCGGTGTCTGTGCTATCAGCATTGGTGGATTCAGAGAACGCACCACTGAATACCGCGCAAGCAAAAAGTAAAGTGTACGCAGGTGATGTGAAACCGACACATAATTTTAAAGTGTCGCCACGTTAGGACTTATGTCGTCGCGACAGAGAATACCTGTTGCGACGTCAGAATCGATGTCGTGATAGAAAGTTGTTGCGACTTCATAACTCTTGTTGTCGCGACGGAATGTTTCTGTTGCGACGTCAAAATTTCTGTTGTTACTTCAAAACTCTTTTTGTGGCGACAGACGGTTTATGTTGCAAGGTAAGAATTTCTGTCGTAACGTCAAAAATGCCTGCCGCAACTAGAGAGACGTCAGGAACTTCTGTCATACGATAGAAATTTCTGTATTCACGACAGAAATTTCTGCTGCCTTCTTCACCTGGTTCATAACTCATACCAACTAACATGCGTGGATACTTTCACGCATGTTGATCTACACGCACATTAGGACACTTCCCGACTCTAATTGCGGCATCGAATAGTAATTAACAACGGTCTTGAATACCTGCACTGCATCATCCTGCACTCCAGGACTGAAGCTTACCAGACTGAAGTATACCAACCCGACAGCCCCCGCCACAGCTGAAGCCACAGCCGAAGAAACTGCCGGGGCCACAGCCGATAGCACAGCTGAAGCCACAGTTTAGGCCGCAGCCGGAGCCACAGCCAAAGCCACAGCCGACGCCACAGCCGACGCCACAGGCGACGCCACAGCCGGAGCCACGGCCGATGCCCCAGCCGGGGCCACAGCCGGTAGCGATATATCGTCCGTAGAACACCAGCAAGTGGTTGTGATGCTTCGGTCCCTCATAAATGGCCTTCGTGTACTTTTCAGCAAGTTGCATACTCCGTAAGCGCGAAGTGCAGTAAAAGTACTGGATGCTGTTAATCCGGTGATTGCAACTCTCAAGTAAGCCCCATAGCTCACCCGCAGCCTCCTATTCGCGCAACGACCACTGGCTCTTTGGTCACCCAGATGTGATTAACGCAGATCACCAGCTATAGCAATCCACTTTGGTGTCACGATGCTTCACTGCGCACACAGTCATCACTTCCTTCCTCTTTTCTTCTTTCTATTCCACTTTTCCCTCTCCCCCAGTGCAGGGTAGCAAACCGGACGCTCGTCTGGTTGATCTCTCTGCCTTTCCTCTCTTTGCTAGCTCTCTCTCTCTCCCAGGTTATAATTCCTTAAGAACGAAAGATACATCCTTCACGATCACGAACAGACAATTTCCGATGCGTTCTGAACTTGGAAAAACAAAGTCGCTTTGCTCGTCTTTCTTTCTTTTTTTTCCTTTTTTTGCTCCATCAGCCTTTTAGAGCACGCGTACACTTTTATTCACAGACGGATTACTTTTACATCAAACAATTACTTCGCAGAGGAAAAAAAGAATTGCCGTGGCATCACCCATGCCTCCTGACATAATGAAAGCCATTGCACGTCCGAAGCTCCTGGAAGCTATGTCATTGGAATACTTCTGTTTTATCTAACATCAGCCTATCGATCTTGACCAACGCAAAGCGAACAAACGGTGATGGCTGGAATAGACTGCCGTCCTGAGCAAAACCGTGGAGAGTGCATGAGCTTTTCAGTCAGCAACCTCGCCCTGGGATCGATGATCGGCGCCCGTGACATATTTGCCGCCAAAAACGGCTGACAACTTCCTTGTTCGATATGCAGCGTTTCCCTGCTATATTTTCTGCTATCATATTATAAGCAGCTGTTTGTTCCTATACCCTTCTTTCTCCTTTTCAAAGGTTACGCTTCAGTATGCCTTTGCCCATATGCCTTTTGCTCTCTTCTAGTCTGATGGCTTAGTGAAGTCATTGAAAACATGTCCCCACGTGGGTCGTTAAACTAGTGTGTCCTGTGCCATAGTTTGGAACCTGTACATCTGCCTGGTCAAATCAGCGTGGTTATTACAGTTAAGCTCATGCCATCAAATATCCGAAGGCATTGAAGTAGAAGTGAAATTTCTGATAGTCTTCAAGGAACGTTAAATCTCATCGAAATAGCCAAGCCCCTAGGAATGTTGCGCAAATAACCACATAGTTGTCATACACTGTAAAAAATTTCCGTAATTATACGGAGGATTTCCGTCATTATACGGAGAACTGCAGGGTAAAAATACGGAAACTATGTCATATTTCAAAAATACGGCAAAATCTGCCGTTAATATACGGAAAGTGCTCTCCGTTTTCAGCTTTACGGACATTTTCACTGTAATCATATGTACGGCTATACACTGTTTTGGACGAAACAGACAGAATTCCGTATTTTTGTTATGCGAACATCCCTATTATTGTGAGAAAACTTAAGCTGTCTGAATGAGCGCTCGTACTCGTAAAGTTTCAGCCAACAATATTTTATTGAACACGCAAACTGTACGCATTATGAAGATGCGTACAAAATGTGAGAGCTAGCCTTCTACCAAAAGCTGCAATAACAGATCGTATAAATATATATACGCATCTTCTATTGCGGTCGCAGTTTGCCGCGCATATGGGCCTCGCTGATCATATGCGCAAATATATGCGTGTTCTCACAATGTTCTCAAATTAAGCGCTTTGTAGTTAATAGTTGTAGTTTAAGTGAACGAAGAGCCGTGGACATACGTGCATACGTAAACAAGCTTGCAGCATTCAGGTGCTGGTGCACTGGGAATGACATTGGTGCTCTGTATACGCCAAAAATTGTGTGCACTCTAAATCAGTACCGAAACGCAGGGAGTGGTATAATGACCGTAACGGCATTTACATTTTGCAACAAATGGTCTCGAAGGGGGCTGGCGGCCTATAGATCCAAGTACAACGGTCGGATGAAATTTTCGAATGCGGCAAGCAATTAACCCAAGTGTCAAAGGGCATTGCTGAACTGCAATGTAGTTGGTTTAACTCATTCCCCTAATATTTACAAAATATCTCGTCACTGACAATAACTGCCCATTCATTGAGACAAATCGATTACGCATAATCTTCACTGTTCATGTGTTAATTCTTGCGATAAGATGTAATCGCAAACATTTGGCGCTTCATCTTGAACCAAGACCGGTAAGCTCGCTCGTTCTTGTACGGTAGAATAAAGAACGCGAACATGCACCGACATGTGTGTAAACTACTGGAAGGTGACTGAAGATGAAGGACCTATTACCGTGCTAGTACTGTGTGTACTGTCAAAAAGAAGAAAAAAATAATACGGAAAGAAAGAATGCCCAGTGCCGAGATGTAACGATTCAAGCTTTATTTCTTTTTGACCTAGAATGCAACACCATTAGTTCCATGTGCTTTATGTATGGGTAATGTTATGACACAACTCATTATTTACCCGTTCATTACATGCACCAACCAGCCCAAATTATCGCTATACTAGAGATTATGGACGCATCGCAGTGCATTGCTTTGCACTTCATTGCAGCACAGGGGTTAGCTATCCCCAGTAGCGAACGCTTTGGTTGACCTCCCTGCCTTTCTGCTTCTTGCATTCTCTCTCCCTTTGTATAAAACGCACTAACTTGTGGGAGAGAAAGTGTTCTCCTCTTTTAGAATTCAATTAATTGTCAAGCAATTATATTGCAGTTCCAGTAACTGTATCGACCGGGTCCCGGTCGAAGAAACCAACAGCAGGCGTTTCAAGACAACAGTGAACTGTTATGTTTATTGCGGGCATTTTATACCAGAGTGAGGGAAAGGGGGTAGTGGACATAGAGGGCAAGGCAAGGCACGTGTCGTTCCAGCGTGCCAAGATAGCTTGTGCTCGTTGAACTGATGCGATACAGTAACTAGAGCACAAATGCGAAAACGAAACCGATTCTGTTCGCGCTCACAGAGTGCGGCACCAGGGGGCAGCGCGCGCTGCGCGTCCGTTAGGAGTGGCAGACGGAGCTGCACATGTGTAGTCAGCCGGAATTTTTCGTGTCGTGTTGTAAAAGTTGTTAATTTGCCGTAAATATCTCTTGATTTGTACTCAAGAGTGAAGCAAGACTCCAAGGAAGAGAGATTGACGCATCGGGAGCGAAGAACAGAAACGATGGATGGTTACGCTGCTTGGGTCTCAGCACGTTCGAATTGGCAAAGTTCCGAATTTGTCGCTGTGTTTTGTACGCTTGTGCGCTCGTCATTTGCCGTCATCGCGCGGAGATATTTGCGCTGGATGTCTTTCACTTCGTGTACAAAACTCTGCACGCTGCGGCATCGTAGAAGTTGTCCTGTGTTTGGGTTGCACGTATGCGCTTGGACACGGATATATCCTGCTTGCTCTCAACGGGTGTTCAACAGTCTACGCGCACTCGTAACTTGCTCATGAGGTAAGCCCATTTTAATCTTATTTGGTTTGCATAACGTAGGTGTTAAAGTGATGTGTGGTAAGCCGGTGTCGCGAACAGAAATATTGTTTCAAAAGACCACTATGCAACGTCTTAGGGCAAAACTGACGCATGAATGGGGAAAGGGATCACCCTATCTTTTCAGATCGATTCCAGTCGTAGCGCGATCGGCTCGATCGCAATTTCCGTGAGGTACTTCTAACCTTTTGCTCACTCGCGTTAAAAGCGTAGAATAAAACTGCGTTCAGTTGCGCACTTGTATTGACGCTTGTATTGGCTTGAGAGCATACTGTATCCGATACAAGAACTTCTGTTAAAATACGGAAATAAACGTTCGAGGCAATAGCAGTCGCTCACTACCTGTAATCGTTACTTTCTTGCTTGGGTGCACGTTTTAATTGTGACCAGAAAAAAAAAGTTCTTTCCTCTGGCTGCTCTGCTGTGTTTCCTCGGTGCAACTTTTTGCAGTGCAGCAAGACGTGTTGCTTCGAATGATGTCTGGGCAGTCAAGGCATTCGTGTCATTAAGCAAGCAGTAAACGGGGTATCAGTGCGAAAAAAATTGGACATACAAGAGAAGCGAATGGTATCATCATTGACTCTTTTATTTTACGAATAATTCAGTTGTATTACTAAAGCGGAGAGTGGATATGCATGAAAGTCAGATTGTATTGATACTCAGCAAAAACAACGTAACTTATCATTACTAATCAATCCTTTTCTTTTACTGAAAGGCAAGTTGCTGTTGTGCTGGAGCTGAGAAGAGGTCTGCTGCCTGCAATGGGTCCATCTCTCTCAAGTTATCGCAGTATTGTAGCTCTCAAAGTGAGTGGATTTTTTTTCTCTTAGCTATTTGCCACCTGAATCATGACTGCCACCTGCCACCTGAATCAAGCTGTGTAGGCGATCACTGTTAGTGACATTGGAGTGCTGGTGGACAAGCACTCCTTTATGATTGCAACGCATATGACAGAGTGTAGCTGTGGCAGTATGCGAAGGTGTTAATCTATAAGCCAAATTAGGTTCTTTGAGGTAATATGTTAATATATTGATGACATTGGATTGTGGTCTAGCAGGCAAAAATGCTAAACAAGGAGAAGTAATTTTAATTTGCACTTGGTAAGATGTGCAAGCAATTCAGGCTGTTACACATGAAATGGGACATTTGTAGATGTCTTCTACAATGCTGCAGTCCTGAATAGCTTCAGAGTTTAGTGATACCACTATAATTTCTCTGTAAAGCATGCAGCACAGTTTAGCATTGGGGGAGGCTGGCATCAACAGGCGTCTACTTAGTTAGTTAAATGGGGTTTAATGGCGCCAAAGCGGCTAAGGCTATGCTGCGCCAAACATGAGGTGTTTTAAAATCCAGTTAATGAAGGAAAAGGCTTTGTTAATAATCTATATTTTATGTAAAAATCCAGTGTCGTCTAGAAATTTACGAACGTCACATAATGGGACTAGCGGATCATCACCTAAAATTAGAGCAGGGTGTAAAGGTATGTGTAGTTGATATAATTTGTGCAAAAGTGTTCGTCTGTGTGTTTCAGTCTGCGTACATGTGAGTAATATGTGCATAACTGTTTGTGGCTGTTGACATTTCTCGCATGTTGGTGTGTCTTCTTTCGTAAGTAAGTAATTGTGTGTGAGGTGTGTGTGCCCAATGCGTAGTCGGCATAGAACTACATTGATGAACCGCTCCTGATGGTAGCATGACTTCCACTCGCCAACTATGGGTTTCGTGAGATGTAGTTTGTTGTCAGCACAGTGGTCCCATTCGCGTTGCCATTTCGCCGTTAAGGCTTTTCTAATCGCGCGGATGCTATCTTTGTATGGAAGTGTTGTGTTTGTTATCTCTTTGTTCGCTGCCATCGATGCATATCTATCGGCTGCTTCATTACCCGGTATCCCAACATGACTTGGTACCCAGCAGAAGTGGATTGATCTCCCATATTTGTTAAGTGCGACCATGTTTAGTATGTATCCTAACAGGGGTTCACACTCAGATTTTAGGTTTAGAGCCTTCAGTGTACTTAAGGAATCAGTGTAAATGACTGTGTTTTTGTGCTTGCCAGTGATAATCTTTTTCACTACAAACCATAAAGCATAAACTTCAGTAGTGAAAACAGAGGCATGTTTTGGTAGACGAATACTTCTTTCCCAATTTTCTGTTACGGCCCCTACACCCACGTGTTGTTTTGTTTTGGACCCATCAGTGTAGAATTGCATGTGATTTTGATATTGGTCCTGAAGAGCACGGAATTCTTGTATAATGTGGTCGTGAGGAGTGTCTCTTTTCCTTAAATGTGTTAATGTCCAGTCGCACAACTGCGTGAAATCGTACCACGGGGCCAACCGTTCTGGTTTATTGGCAACCTGGAGGACTTCGTGGGGAATTTCATAATCCCGACACTATTGCTCATACTGCAGTACAAGTGGCCTAAACATGTTTGGTTTATTTCTGTAGTGTAAGCGTGAGTTGCACTGTGTGACGATGTTGTAGCATATGTGTTGCGGTGATGACTTGAATTCTGAGTACGTAAGGAAATGTGAGGAATGCTCTGCGCTGCTGTAATGAGGGTTCGTTACATTCAACATATAAACTTTGAATAGGTGACGTCTACTTACTGTGAAGTTCAAATGAGGTGTTACTGTTAGGGTGACTATATATAATTTATGGTTTAATTCTAATCTTGTATGAGGCAGACATAGTTTACCCACTTCGTTAAACAATAGAGATGTAATATCTATGTATACAAGTATTACCCATTCATTTATGCCATTTGGACAATGGCAGAAATGCATGGACAATACTTGTGTACATCGACATTACATCACTATTGTTTAACCAAGTGGTGCCCCTGCATGCTAAATTTTACAGGGCTATTATTAAGTAATGTCAACTTTTGTTGTAACATTAAGGCACCTTTTATATTATTACAGATTACCACCATTGTGTACTATCATAGTGTGATATTTATACTAAATGTATTTGACTTTGCTATAAAACCCTGCACAGTGGTGCATCATGAAATTTTTTTCTATAATTTCTGGCCTCAGAATGCACTTCACGTTATATTCTTGTTTGCAACAAAACTATAATGCAGGTTTCTCTCCTTATATTTTGTGGCACTTCAAGCTGCGGCGAGCTAAACCACTGGGCAACAATACTGGAATCGCTACTGCGTGTGGAGCTGTCTTCAAACACACACAAGGAATGCATAATTGCTTTTTTAGCGCAAAACACTGGACACAAGAAAGACGACAGAACAAGGCGCTACTCTCAACTGACATCACTTTAGTGCGTCCCTCCTTTGTAGACAGCAGAATCTAGAAGAACATGCGCTGTGAACACCATGTGCAGGAACCACCAACATCTGATCACAAGAGCACACTCATAGGACAGAATCCAAAAAAACCATATTGAGCACTGTACAAGGTTAAAGAAAGCACACTAATGCACTGTGACCCCAATGACTGTATGCAGAAAGCTTCCGATAACTCTCTGGCGGTGGTATCACGGCTCTTCTTCAAAATCGTAGTATCACGAAACATTGCGAACATAAGCGATCCATACCAACAGGCACAGGTTCCCATTTGGCTCAACATTGCAAAATATGGAAGTGCAAAGCCATGTTTCGTGATACTATGATTTTGAAAAAGTGCTGTGATACCACCGCCCGAGAGTTATCGGAAGCTTTCTTCATACAGTCATTGGGGTCACAGTGCATTAGTGTGCCTTCTTTAACCTTGTGCGGTGCTCAATATGGCTTTTTGGATCCCGTCGCATGAGTGCGCTCTTGTGATCGGTTGTTGGTGGTCCCTGCACATGGTGCTCACTGCACATGTTCTAGATTCTACTATCTATAAAGGAGTGACGCAATAAAGTGATGTCAGTTGAGAGTAGCGCCTTGTGCTGGTCGTCTTTCTTGTGTCCATTGTTTTGCGCTAAACAAAGTATTTATGGATTCGCACCAACTAGCCCGCCAATGCATTGTGTTGAACGCAAGGAAATGCTGCTTTGCCTTCTTTGACTGTGTTGCGGGCACTTCTGAAGTACTGTCTGTCCAATAACCTTGGTGGCCTGGAAGTGCCGTCCACTTCTATGCGTTGCTTTCTGTTTCATTGTGGCATCACATCACATTATATTCATAATGTGTATGTACTTTTTCTAAGAGACCCATATTCCTATCCTTGTGTTATATTTGCTGTCGCATTATTTATGTGCAAATGACCAGTGCTCCAAGTTCCATTTTATCGCAAAGTAAACTACTGGTACCTAAACAGTTCTGTATATCAGAAAACCAAAGCCGAACTGCCGAACACTATCAAGCAGCAGCCTTAGTACAGTGTCAAGTAGTCAGATTTTATTGGTTATGCAGAGGCGCACAGCGTACCTCTTTATTACTTGCTGAACAATTAAGCTGTGTGAAAACTGAGTATTTATGTAGCTTCAACCACATGCTATTGGCCATTGTTCCTGCCCTCAGCAAATGTGGAAGATTATCATGGCATTTCTTTTTCTAACTCTTTTTCCTTATTACAGTGGGATTACTGCATGTGTAAGTAGGAAACGGATCACATAGGCAATCAAAAGCCAACAATGTGTAAACTTGGAACATTGATTGTACAGTTTGATGACCCAGAATAAGTAGAAATACACCATAAATGATTGACGATTAACTTTTACTTGACACAGGGCTAGAGCATACAGTAAGCATACTGTATGCTCATATGGTGTCACATCAATTTAAATTTTAGTCTAGCTTTACAGTGTACGCTTCTATTGTTGCATTCTGTCAGAGGGATGGTAATGTTTCGCGTGTCCAGCAACTAGACTGTCTATATACAGTAGTAAAAATGTGCGAACTGTATTTTTTAATGATTTGATAGAATGTGTAGAACAATAAAGCCATACAATCAACGCACAGTGATGTGACTTTCTCTGCACATGTTGCAGGTTCAAAAAAGTACGGTGGAAGCTGTTGCCAAGGTTCCGACCAGAAAAGACAGCCAGTATAAAAGGGTCCACACCACTGATCTCTACTACAGGGCATGGACAGCACATCGAGCACCCTCGACTGAAGCCAGCCTTGTCCCGGAAGTTGGTGCTTCACAACTTTGCGGCAGCACTTCGTTTGCACGGGTGTGTGGCATTTCTTCCCCTAACATGCCTGCCTGATGTGCCATAAACTACCCAAGCAGTGTTTCGAGGTGTCCAGAATTTTTCCATTGCAGTGTCTACAGTGTAGCTAACATAAGTGGCGTGCAATGGAAACACTGGTAAATGAGAAAAAACTTGATGTAAGAGAACACTATCGTATACGGGTTCAGATTGTCATAAAAGCGCTTACCAGACATGTAGAGACCTCCTAAAATGTGAAAAACCACAAAGAAAAGTTTTCGGCAGCAATATTATCTGATCGCACGCACTAGTTAGTCCACCATATGCCCTGCTTCCAGGACAAGCGCCTGCATGACACCGCATTTCCACTGGCTTCACCTGCATCCGGTGCGGTGTGCTGCATCCAGCAAAACATTAGAAATCACTGGTGCACAGTGTTTTCTGTCCCCTTTCTCGACACCTACTGAACACATGGTAAACTGTTTCCAGAGCAAAAAAACAGAGGGAAAGGGCTCTGAACACATTGCATTTTAAAGTGGCTGGTACTGGGTAACGCAAGTACTGTGGCATAGTAGATTTGCACCAGGCAACCTGTGCGCCCAAAAAGGCTGCTGTTTACTTGCAAATGGCCAACGTATTGTGAGCATGTTGAAGTTCTTTTTTTATTCTCATCGCTTATTTAGCTAGTGGAGACAGCTTTCACAACTGGAGAAGCCTTGGAAGCATGAAACACTTCACAAAACCAGCTTCAATATATCGTGTCTGCATCACAATTTCATGGCTGCATGAGTGAACCCTCTGGTTAACATGTAAGAGTGTTCATGATGTTTGCCATGCATTATCCACTTTATTTACCGGTCAACCCTATCTTGAGATTTAAGCTGATGTTGCGTTTAGAGAAATTATGGCCGAGAGCCAGCTTTTGAGAATACAGATTGAGCTCGACAGATTAAACGCCAGAACAAGTCGTTGAGGATTTCAGATCAAGAATCTTCAAAGGCCCGTTCATTTAGTGGTGTTAATATTCTGCTCAAAGTTGTTGACTGTTACGTTCGTATGGTGCCCAAGCATTGCGGTAACAACTTCACTTGGAGTACATAGCAAGGGTGTATTCGACGTAAGCTGCTGGCTTTTTTTTCTGTGTTTTCAAAAACTGGTTTCTTGTTCAATTCAAATTTTCAAATTTTGCATTGTTTATTAGGTGTTGTGTTCTGTTTCCTTTTCCTGCAGCTTCTTAGTTAAACATCTGAATAGTGAACACAACTTGACCTTTTGCTTGATTTTCTAGATTACCGCCCTCGATGCAAAACAATTTCACTTCAAAACTGCTTGTACCGTACTGAAAGAATAACTTGAAGCAGCCATAGCCACCAATAACACGCAAGAGATGATTATGAAAATTTTAATATTGTTTTTTGATCTACAGGGTGTCTTAACTATCGTGCACCAAGATTTAGAAATATGTAAATGCGATGTAACTAGACAAAATGAAGGTAATGTTGTTTGCCGTCGCTTGGAGATACTCTGATTATATTTTGCATTCTGCCTAATTACATAATTCTTAATTAGTTAATAAATATCTCAAATAATTAAATGAAATGTGTCAATGAAAAGTTGTAGAGCAATATGAAAGCCTCCTTATACACTTTTTTGTTACTGTTACTCATTGTGTGCTACATAAAAGTGTTTTTCCAAGGAATAAGCCTGCGAATACACATAAAGTTTCTTGAGTGGCCAGTCATGTGTCAGTTTTGTGGTGCAAAGCCACGAATACACCTTAAATGGGTTCTTTTAAGAAAAAGACTTGGCTCAGAAAATTATCCTTCTTTATGCAGCCTGTGGAGACAAGGTTTCTTAGACATGGCCATGGCCCTCAAGGAAGATGCCGAGGCCACAGGCAGTTCCTCCAGTGACCGTGAAAAGGTCCCCTGGGGCACAAGTCTAATTTGGCACCCCTACCTTTCTCCTGCAGCTTTTCTGTCTACTTAGCTAACCAGGTGGGTCAATGATGGCAAAGGGAAAAAAGAATCAACAGCTTCAAACGTAGAACTTGCTCAAGCTCAACGCATTTTTGGTGTGAAGTTTTTCCCTTATCATTAATCAAAAGACGGGTAATAAGTATATGATATGGTCTTCATACGGACACCTCTTTCCCACAGAGAATTAGCAGTAAAAAAAGAAGCTTATGAAGGCTTGAATATTAGCTAGGATGATGTGGCATAGATAGGATAATGATTATGAATGTTTCTGGTAAAGGTAGTGGTAGTAGAGTGAATAATCAGTTTATATATAGATTAAAAGACATTTCGTTCCAATGCCAGAATTTTAAATCATCTCTAATAATTCTTGCGTTTGATAGTCTATGCGCATTGAGTGACAGTGCTTCTTGATGCTTGCTTCTTGCTGACATCATTCTTATGCTGCATAATTCACCTGTTTAAATTCCCTATTTCTCCCGTTCAAGCAACTTTACATTCATCATAACATACCTTGTAGATGAGTTCCAGAAACTTGCTGATGAGATTAGGGGGCGGCGTGCACCCCAGGCTTAGATATGCATTCAAGAGCCTAATATCTTGCAAATGTTAGAAATACTCCTGCTAAGCAAGTTCTTGGTGTCATACAAGGTTATTTGCGAGTATGAATTTGCCTAAATTTAGAAAACAGTCAATCTAGAACATGTCAAGCAATATCGCTGACAGTACACACACATTCCAACGGAACTAAATACAAATAAATATAGCACCAAATGCAGAATCATTGGCATGATGTCATTCTTTCAGTGGAATAAAATCTGTCCTGCGTTGTAAATCTGGAATCCTTTATAATCCAGACTACTAAATGCCTCATGAGGGTTGTGACGTAAAATATGCGTGTATTTATTCCTCGTTTTTTTATTTTAAAACCCGATAATGCTTAAACAGCAGTGAAAGAACTGAGATCACTGTACTTAATACTTTATATTGCTCCAGAAATCCGTTTTTCTGCCGATCGCAGCATTTGACACTACCAATTTTTGACAGAAAATGTGAGACAGAAGGCACATAACACTTAAGGTGGTGCTATTCACTTTGATTGTTTGGGAACAAAACTCATAATGTACATGTAATGGCCCTACGTGTCATTGCCTTTGAACAACAAAAAGGTAGGGGGTTTGCGTTTTGCAAAACTGCATGGAGGTTTTTAGTGTGTGCAATTAAAATTAGAAACCTTCACAGCTGATACTAAATGCATTCTCCACAGCTTTAGGTTATACAGGTGCACTACTTTACACAGAACACACTCTTTTACCTCATCACTGCCCACACTCTTAGGCAAAGTTACACCCTTTGGAGTGCCCCTTCTGCCACACAACTATAATCGTCATCTGCCTTGTTGCGTTGCCTTTTTTAACGCTGCGAGCCCTGTAGTTTCCAGTAACGAACGGCATGCGCATTTTCAGCATGATAGCATTCCCGAAAGGAAAGTAGCGGGCGTGGCGTTTTAAAGAAAGGAAACACATCAAGGCAGATAATGATTATTGTTGTGTGGCAGAAGGGGCACTCCAAAGGGTGTAACTGCCTAAGAGTGCAGGTGGTGATTCAGATTCTTCAAAGGTGTTTCATTGTATGGGATGGCACATCGCTCTTCACTTATTTGCAGAATATTGCATTCCAATTGTGTCATATGAGATGAATCCATTAGAGAGCTTTAACTTGCCCTAAATTTATTACAGCTCTGTACTGGTAAACTGGCAGCAGCTTGCAGTGCTTGTGGAAAAACAATTGTAACCGCCATATTATATGTAACTGCTAGTGCACAGGCATCGGCAGCAGCAATGGTTAGGGTACACTTGTTTCTTCTGTTCTGGGGTATGCATCCTCCACGAGAAAGTAGTTTTTTTCGTCTTCCTCTTCTACCACATTGGAATGTGAAATGGGGTGTAATTTGTAGGGTATACTCTTGCATAAACTTCATGAGCATTTATTCTTGTCTGTGCCACAGATCATTGTTGCTACCACTATAAAAGCAGTTTACAGCACCCGTAGGGAACAATCTGTGAATCTCTAACGAACAGTAAGGATAATGAATAATCGAATAATTTTTAGTAATTTTCAACAAATTTAGCACTCTTTGCTTTCCACTGTGGTGTTTTTCAAACTGTAATGTTGGCACAAGGTTTGTCTGCAGGATGTCATTTTGTGTGAATGAGTGCACTTGTGCGCATAACACCTCATCATCAACATTCTGCTGCACAGAATGTCATTAGCTTTCGTATGCATTGGTCACTATCGGCTGCTCCTTTGTTAGTTGGAATGTAGCATTTATGTAAAGCACATTTGATGTTCTAACAAAAAGCATTGTGCCCTGTTATCTTCTAATTCTCCTACTTGATGCCTAGTACTATAATAGCATGGTTGACACCATGAGAGTGAGTGTGGTGTATAAATGTGTCTGGTGGGGTGGGGGGTGTACATTAACTTAAGCAACTTTGCCAGACGATTTGAATCAATATTGTGGAATGCTGTTTTTTTTTTCAATCGCTGTTACCAAGTTTCACTTTGGTTGTGGCAACAAGTTTAATGTAGTTCGCTAGCACTCCTGCCAACACATATAATGTGCAGGCATCTGTGTTGAAAAAAAGACCAGCTAATGGTTTGCGAGGAGCTAAGGTCCATTTAGACCATTAAATTTTGAGCTTACACCGGTGGAAATAACTGGTGAATGAAAGCACACCCAGGAGAACTGACCATAATATTTTCTTTCAATATAATAATGATGAAGCTTTGAACTGCATATCAACTGACTTGTTTAAAAAATGACCCATTTCCTTGTTCAAGTAAGACAAAGGTTCCACAGGAAGACAGAAACTTGGAAGCCGTCAACAGCAGCATGAATATAAACAGCGCTCGACGTTTTGCAATCTTGCACCTGGTTATCATATTGTCCATCCCATTTTTTTCCACAGGCTGTTCTTTACTGTTTTATGGTCATACCCAGTTTAATTTTAATGTCCCTATTTTTTAATATTTCGTTAATATATCTTTTCTTCATCGGCTTTTAACAAAATATATATTCGTAATGTGCCTTCATTTACCATTTACAGTGATCTTAACCAGATGCATCTTGATACAAAATTTATTTTCCTTAATTCTTCGTTTTCCTTTTCCAAAAGTGCAAACTGTTTATCGTGATACCTATTTTGTCTTCTCGGAAGATTAGGTCTACTGGATTAATGACTGCTTACATGTGTACATCATTTTCTGTTTTGGTCACCCCTACTCTTTGCAAGAACTGACAGTAGTGCTCATACCCGCTCCATCACAATCACCACTGCTAAGCACACCCTTCCTTCCTTTATTTTAACACTTTGGCTTCTCTTGACCTATTATATGCACCAGTTTCTTCTCCCCCAATGAGGCTAGGGGCCACTGAGCTATGCACAATCCAAAACAACACAGCCAAGGAAAACATTTGCTACCCTATTGACAAGCACCTATGTCGAAATGTTGGCTATAGCAACATCCCTTGTTCCAATAATGTTGGTCTACTTACATGTTTTTCTAACACAGAAGTTACTGCTTTGTCGTGTTCTGTGATTATACTTTTTTGCCACTTTCTTTAGGATGGATATTCACGAATACTATTTGTTTCTCCTAACAGCAGCAAGTTTATCCTTGCAAGCATTTTGGGTCAAGAACAACTTTCACCAGGAAGAAGTGCAAGACGAGTGATTGAAGAAAATAAAGTTGCTTCTGTGATCTAAGAACTTGAGGACTGAAATGTTGCACCTTTGTGTATATATGCTATGCAGTGCATTCATATCACAAAGTGCAACGTGTTTTATCTCTGCAGCCATGTCAGTGTGTTGGCAAGACAATTTTCTCAATGGTGACCTGCTGCTTTGTCTATGAGCTGCCTTCATGACATTTGCATTAAAGGCGATGTACTATCGTGGACAAAAGTACCCTGGAAGTGCGAGCGTTGACCAAATTGCATTTCTGTTCAAGACCGCTGAAAACAGTGGGTCACGTATGCACATTCCGAACGCAGATGGTAGCACGGCTGATCCCAGCAAATAGTGCACCATAAAATTCGGTCGACTCTCGCACGTCCTGGGCAATTTTGTCCCCGATGGCACATTCTTCGAACAATGGATATGCTCTGAAAGATGAAATACGGGAAGCACCTGTACTTTAACGGATATAGTACAGATTTAGCATACGGAGTCTTTCGTTTTCTGAATACGGCAAGCACCTGTATTTTAACGGTTATAGTACAAATTCAGCATACAGTGTGTTCCGTTTTCTGAATACGAGAAGCACCGTACTTTAACGGTTATAGTACAGATTCAGAATACAGAGTCTTCCGTTTTCTAGATACAGAAGCACACGTATCTTGTATTACGGTCTCTCTTTTACAGTTGTCCGTTCTACGGAAATGACCGTTCTTAATTTACGGAAGAGTGTTCGGTCACAAATTACCAGCAAATTTTCTGTAAAGTAAGGAAAATTTTTTTTACAGTGTAGGGATACCTATTGTCTAGCTCGCATACAAACAGCATAAATCATCCGGACATAAGTTTGGAACGACATTGTCACGCAACAC
>NC_092818.1:183884212-183894212 GCF_023375885.2 Dermacentor andersoni | reverse complement strand
TATTGAATTTGTCCGCTTTGAATGATCTAACGGATGCCGTTTACAGAACCGCCATATCAGTTCTTGATGCAGAGCTATGAATTTGTAAACTTCGTGCTTCTATTTTTTTCAAACGGTCAAATACTTTAAAATTGTTTTAAGAAAATTCAAGCCCTAAATCGAAATTCCGCTTCTAACAGTCACTAGAATTTAACTTTCTCTTTCAAATGCAACAAATTTCATCAAAATCCGTCCAGGGGTTATTTCATAAAAACGTTTTTGCGTTTTACATGTATTTGAATAGGTCGAGTCGGAGTTGGGCCCGAGCTAAAGCATCCTCTTAAGGTGTGAACAGCTAATTAAACACCTTGCAGCTAAGGTGCGCGTTCTCTCGGAAGAAGCCTTTCGAGAGTGGGTCGTCGACTCACGTCAATAGCAACCATTAAGCGAAGGCTATCATGATCAAGTTCACACGTGTGTAAATTGCTAACATACGTACACCACCATCTCCGCGCACACATTTAACTTGCACAGGTCATGTCAGTCGTCAAGACATAACGCTGCGCGTTCATGTGAATTTATCGGTGAAAGGTATCGATGCTTGAGTGTACTCTTCGGAGACACGGCTTCATTTTTACATTTCCTTTTAACTCATACACACCGCTTTGGTAGTGGATGAACGCTTCACTTTGACCATGCTCGTTTCATAACCGCAAGGAAAACGCACTAATGTTTTGAACGTTTAAAGCTTAGAAAGAACTAAGGTATGGCGGGCCGACTCTGCGAGTATATGTATAATGATACAATACGACAGTGAAGCTTTTGTGTAAGCTCAATTTAAGAGGCCCAGATTGATATTTCATCCTATATAATATGAAGCCTTAAGGACATTACTAATCACGGGACTGATGGGGCTGACAACTACCATCTACAAAGTACTTTTCTAAAGCGACAGCTTTACTGGCCGCGAACTTGCGCTTTCGCCATGGCGGTGCTCCGAGGAGGCACATGACATCACAACGTGCGCCTCGCCGCAGATATTTCTCTCTCTCTTGCTCCCTAATCACTACTGTGCATGCGCCACTAGTAGCACCGAGCCACAGGTGTTCCGCCGCCGCGGTTTGGTATGACGTCACACTGCGTTCCTCGTCGTTGCGCTCACCTCCGCTCGCTTCGCCAGCTGCGTCGCATGCCTGATAACATGTCGGAGGATTGAAAAGTAGAAGTAGCCTGAGCCGCAACCACACTTGAGGTGGCAGTATGGACGTCGACAATTCTGATAAGCAGGAGGAGGCCTGAAATCGACATCGGAACGAGTTGAAGAAGAAACGAATCGCCCAGGAAACAGACGCACAGCGCGCCGAACGACTGACTAAACGCCGCAACATAGACCAGACTAACCTGGACTTGCAATCAAGATTAACCAAGGCTAACCATGCTATGCCTTAGCTTTCGCTACGTATATCCTGGATTAGCCGAGCTAAGCCACTGCCAATTTCTTTTCTACTGTGTGGTTCAATACTCAAACCGTGATTTGCAACACCGTGAGTTGAGAATCCTTGCACCCTTTATGGCGTGTGACAGAGAGGAGGGAGTGCATGTAGTAAAATAATTAGGGTTGGCCCCTCTTTCATAGGAATCGGCAGAACACGAAAGTGAAACGAGTCTTCACAGAAGCTTTTGCATGTTTGCTTCGTGAACTCACGGTCCGCTGCAGTGAAAAGCGCACGATTTGCGGGCCGGCGACCATTTTGCAGGTTTGCTTGGCTTGCGACGTCCTATTGGAGAGCACCGTCCACCTACCGAGTCGCTTTGGCGACGGTACGAGCATTTTTGTCCGACTCCGTAGTGCCTTGGGCCGCCAGTTGAGTTGCGACGCGCTCAGCTTCAGGAATGCGAGTGGCAGAATTCGCAGCGTGCGCCGTGAACGCGCGAAGGCGTTCTGCTTCACGCTGGCGTGTGTCTCGGCGGACCAAAGCGAGATTCGTCTGTCGACGCTGTTGCCTTTCTGCGCCGCTTCGCGCAACAGTTTTCTTAGTGCCATCGCAAGCGAAGCAGTAGGCGGCGTGTAAGCACTGCTGATGCATATTGAAGCTGCACTCCGTAGGCGACGAGGCGGCACAGGCTGAGCCGACGCGAAAGACAAACGATGTGCGCAACGGAATCACATAGAAATCACAGCGGAATCTCCAACCGTGTTGGAGATTCCGCTGTGACTACAGAAGCTCTCCCTGTCGGCGCTCGTTAATGTCACGATGCAGTATTTCGCTTCACCGCTCTTATCGTCATTGCAGCACTGCCGAAGGTGCAAAGCGTACACAGGTATTATCCTAGCGCCGCGGTATATAGTTCCGAGCATAACTGGCTAATTATTGGGAATACACTACGGAATATTATTTTCGATCCCTACATGATACGGTACAGCAATACGTGACATGTTAGGACATTTGCGCGTGCACGCCATATACCGGAAATTACTGTAGCAGTTACCGCCGCTAACTGTAATAGTCACCGTAACCGTGATCAACTATAGCAATATGGCAGCGCTGATACAGTGCGTATACCAACCGCTTCGATCCGAAATCGCGCTTGTTACTGGCTCTCCGCTTTGTCAGCAAGAAACAAGAGGCAAAATCTGTCATCGCTAAGTCTCATCTCAAGCTGACGTCAAATCATTAGGTATGTTTTGTCGTAACTATTGAGATCGGCTGTTTGTTTTCAAGCTGCTCGGACTATACAGACACGGCACCGAGCAGTAAAACTGGTTTGATTTCTAGTTAGCAGATGGCGCCACAGCATTAGCATTGGTGATGCGTTGACGATGCGGAACACTATAGAAGTCTAATTGTTCACTGCATAATTAATTTATTACCCCGTTCTTGCATGGTACGTGATGACGTTAGCGAGCAAGCACCAAGTAGACGCCAAGCAGACGCTGTGGCGCATGTGAATATTTGTAAGGGTACACGCCCGCACTACTTGCTAAGGAGGCTACAAGGTAACTAGAGGGAAAGCGAAGCCCTGCTGTCGCATGCATGTCAACGCAGCTTATAGCTGCGACGTCAAAACATCTTTTGCGTCATTCCACCAACCATGGAACATGTAACAAGATGCCATGCAGACGCTGAGCACACGACGCGGCACGGAAGAGCATATCTCGAGGAGCATTTGGCCTTCCTATTGGCTAAGAGCTCCGGTAGCTTCCCCAGGGCTGCAACCAGCCAGCTTTTTTACTCCTTGGCGCCGACGTCACATCCGTTACATCCGTTGCAGGAAGTCAAGCGTGGACCCCGGCCTAAAACACCTTCGTGTTAAAGAAAGGAGAAAGTTTTCTAGTTTTTCTTCATGTACTCATTTACTACTCTTCTTTTCTTAAGCCATAGTGGCGAAGTGGCTAAGATGTTTTGCTTCTGAACACGACATCGCCGGTTCCATCTCCGCCACGACCGCGACTCGTTCCGGTGAGAACCGAGTGCCGAACCATTTGTGTACCAAACGGAGCATGTTTCAGAACCCCGAGTGGTACAAGGTTACGCGGAGTTCTCCACTACGGCGTCTCTCAGTGTTATTTTGAGACACCAACCCATAATTACAGTCAAGAGAGATCGCTCGCGACTGTTCTCTCTCGCATTGCTCACAGACCATTGCCTGTGAGGGCGACAGCAGGCAACGGTCACTGTTTGTGTCACGCAAACAGCTTCAGCCTTCATTATTGATTATTGTTGCTGCACGTGATATTTCGATGTGATAAGGTGTGGTGATTGTGACCGGCTGGGATCGTGTGCCTCTACTCTGTGCGTCTATCTACTTTCGTCTTACCTTTCTACGTTTTTCTTAACTTTCTACCTACCTACGCCCCCCCCTCCCCCCCGGCCCTCATTCCCCCAGAACATGTTAGCAAACCGTATTTCTGTTTTGTGTAACTTTCCTGTCTTTCTCCTTTCTTTCGTCTTTTTCTCGCTCATAACCTTTAAGTCAATTAATCCATCAATCTACCACTGCGACATGCATGTTTCTCAAACAAACAAAATATCGGTGCACAGAATTTGAAAAAAAAAATGACATTTCGTCATAGCCTGTGCAGCCGCCCTATAATCTGAAGATGCTGTCGGTATTTCTCTGTACCTTAATTTCGGGCTTCGTGGAGAAGTCGTGAGGAAATATAACTTATTCACAATATGCGTACTCGAAAGCTTTTGTTATCGGCTGTGCACTCTATCAAAAATAATAAAGTAGAGGACATCGCTTTGTAAGTTTTCTGTCTGTTGTCTGTATCCTCATGTATCCTCATGGTGTATCGCGACTTCTTTTGCAGTTGCTCGCATGTGGCTAGCCGCAGTCGTAGCTAGTTTGAGCATGAACAAAAGTCGGCAGTTATTACCTCACACCTGACACATCCCTCTTATCAAGCACAACTTCCTCACGACGTCCAGAAGTTCGTCTTAGTCCGCTACAGTATTTCCTTCTGTGGCCTCAGAAATGCATGCACGGACGTCACCAATCTCGGGGTCTGCATGGTGCACAAAACCCTAAGAAAATTGCCAAGCGGAAATGTTCAGCGACAGCTCAATAATCAGCGCGCCAGGATGCCAACTACGCATTGCCATTTACCAGAGGTGCATGAGTTCGATTAGGGGTGGATATAGTGTCTAAAGTTTTCTTCGCCATACTTTGAGACTGAAGCTGAAGGTTGGGCTGGAGAGGAGGGTGCCTGGCCGTCACGGCTGACCACAGGACGAGGAAAATGCAGCCTAAAAACAGACGGACAGGCACAGCCAACCCAGTTTTAAGCTCCGAACAGCTGTTGCAGCAAAGTTGAACAGCGCTATCGAAGTGTGCTTCACTATTTCACAACGCTTAAGGGACGATTTTAAATGGCACTTTCCAAAGAATACCAAGATGTACAATATATTTTTTTTATTCTAATGGCGTTAGAGATTGGCAGGATTCTAATCTGCGATTTAAATATATGCCATAAACGCAGCAATTATAACAGCAAGGGTGGTGACAGCCTTTATAAGGGTACTTGCCTCTGCCAGCTCAATTGGCGGGTTAAACTTTCCGACAAATTATAGGATGTGGGAGACAAAATGGCGAAAGACGAGCCGACAGACCACTTCTTCCGCTACCCTTGGTGACATGAAACTAATTATTTTTTTAACACAACTGTGGCTTCAGCAGCCAGAGACATATAGTGTGTCTGAGTGTAGTACAAAGCACGTCTAGGTCTTAGTTAAACAGCCTGGTAAGTACAGTCTTTATTAGAGCACATTTTATATATTACGTGTGAGTGGAAGGCAACGAAAATGTTTAATGCGGTTCAAATTCTTGGCGTGAGACTGCCACGCGCACGCCAGCGTGCCTTATAACTAGTTGTTTTATACGTGTCGCAATACATGCAATAGAAAAAAAAAGTAAATCTGATTAGTCAAAAGTAAAAGGCGTTTAGTATATTGAAGATGTATGCAGCTTTCGTGTGTGCATTAGTATAAAACTAAATTAAAGAAATTTAATAGATCGCGTGTTAGCATGGGGGCATCAGAACTTAACAAAAAAAAGGAGGAATTCGCCGCGATTTCTACCGAGCTTGAGGACTAAAATGGATACTCACCAAATTCGGCAGTATATAATGGTCAAAATTTTGGTGTTGTCGCCACCATAAGCAGCGCTTGAATGTAGGCTCCCTACCCTTTGGCAAAGCACCTCTTTGGCGAGTTGTTGCGCCACCACAGATTTCTCAACAAGTTAATTTAAAGTTCTTAGAAAAACTTCGCGTTGTTCGAAACTTGAGTCTGCCCTACTTTCTAAAATAAGCCTGCAAGCCCTGGCACTGAGTAATGATGCATAGGTATAAGCTATGCTTACGCTGGTCTGATTCGACACACGCAGCAGTAAAGCCCCCTCACTACCCATCCATGAGAAAAAGACACCTGAACGAAGACTAATCAGCTGCCTCGTCCATACGTTCCTTCATCCGAACTCACTGACTCGCTGCAGTTAATTTCCTGCTGTAAAAGCGAATTGGCGCCAATTTCCTGTCGCATTGGCTGGAACACTGTCGCTTGCACTGCGACTGTCTGCTTCGCCACGTTGTCTTCCTCTCTGCGTGGCGGCTCCTCCAATAAAGCTCACAAAGCTCGGTCGCGCAATCGTTTGCTGTCTTTTGCACCCCACCGGCCAAACCCTAATGCTTTCTATAGATAAATTCCAAACAGAGGTGGCTCCCACCTAAGTCACTTCGAATTCACGTCGTCTTCAGGCGATGAGCAAAAAAGGGCGATGCGTTGAGGGAGAGAAAGGGAATGGAACGAAAGAGGCTTTAAAAAGTTCAAATCTCAGAAGTAATGAAATACTGGGCTGTACTGTTGCGAAAGCAACTGCGTTATCAAAGTTTGACTACATTGCGGGAGTAGTTTTACTCCTACAACAGTAAATTCACTCTTCTTTGGCCACCGCCCAGGCTTGTACGATATTCAAAGAAACAAATATGTAAGATACTAAACTGAGCTTTACTCAGCAGACTGCTTAATTACCAAAATTCAAAAATTATCTCAGTAGAATACAAAATACTGAGACAGTTGTTTACTTTCTGAATGCCTTCCAAATACGAAGCATTGCACAAATGAAACAATGTTCTGTGTCATTGAAGTGCTTTATATCGTCAAACAAAGCAAAACGCCTAATTACCAAAAGCGTTTGTCCACCCTCGGAAAGGTGCTGCATTTCAATATTCAGGTTTGACAGCCTGCTTACATTCTAAAACTGCCGAATTTTCAGTAGCATGACATGAGACACAGGAAGGACATAGAATCTGTGTCCTGTGTCACACTGTTCAAACTTTTCGTGTATGACAAGATGTACCACCCAGCCCAAGTGAACACGCTGTTAACTGTATATATGCTTTTTGAAGATATATCTACTGACACTAATTAAAGAGGGTGCGCTACGGTTGAAAATAAAATTTGCGTTTAAAGTATCTTCAAAAAGTATCTTAAGGAAGAGTAAAAGATACAAAGAAAAAGTATGAGCAAAACGATAACAAGGTAAAAGCGGGAACGAGCGTTTCGACAAGTGGGCTTTTCTTTTTCAAGAAACCGTATGTAAGCTACAATACTAAATGATGGTTTGAAAATCTATTTGTAAAATACAAAAATAGTCGCAGAGGTATTTAAGATTCGGTGTTTTGAGTAGAGCATTTTAGATAGGTACAAGCCTGGCAAAAACACAATAAAATGTAGTCCATCGAGAAGTGCGAGGATTACATTAATGGAGTCTAATATAGAAGAAGCAGTCATTCCCTCAAAGGGAGTTGACATCACTCCCTTTCTTTCAAGTGTGCATTTAAAGCTTTACGGGAGCACTTAAGATACACAAGAAAGAAGGACAACATGGACCGATAACGTATTCATTAAAAGGTATATTTTCACTTTTTTTGTGGTAATATGTTGATTATTAGAAGCGAAAGCGAATATCAAATTTCTATTGTTTCTTTTTTTTTTTTTGCACCGAAACCGCAGCGCCTCCACGCCATTGCGACATCACGGACTCTAACGTATTGACAGGCGTACTTATTTATCTTTATCCGGTGGCCACTTGTCACTGGCTAACAAATGTTAAACGTTATCGCTCGGCGCAGGACGCGCCTGCATGTTTCAGAAGATTCTCAAATGTTATCGATGGATCTTTCCCCTGTCTGTTGTCACCAACCCTTGTGTATCTGATTGTGCGCGCGACGGTAATTGTGTAGACTTTCTGGAAGGCACGCGAGCCCCAGCAATTACGCTGGAACCTCCGACGACGGTGTATAAAAGCCGACGCGCTTGACCGCTCAACCCACAGATAAGATTTCGAATTGCGGACTGTGCTCGTCGCTATCGTTGTTCTTCGAGTGTCACGTGCTTTTGTGGGAACAGGTTCACCCACTAAAAAGTTTCGTAATTCACAGTTCTGCCACTGTGTTCTCCACCGTCGCTTCAACGTGACAATATTAACGCGATAGCGCTAAAAGCCCCGTGTCGCAGAACATCCGGCGTCGGTGTCGACGTCGGCGTCGGCGGCGGGGACGTTGTCCGCATGAGAAAAATCATACCGAACCACGCATCCCGATCCACGCAGGCCTCCGCGTGGCGCATAGGCGTTACTGAACTATTGAAGTTTCTCAAAATAAATTGCGTCAGAAAACTTTTAAAGTATGACTTGCGCGCAACCTCCAGACGTGGTAGCGTCTTGATAGCGTCTTGAATATACGAGGAAACATAATTCTGTTACGCGGAAACTCAAACGCAAACCTCTTTTTCAGCTGCCGTTTGAGGTCTGTCTGAGTAGGAGCGGCGCGCCCCAGAGAGCTCGCCTTCGTGCATAGCGTTAGCCGCCAACGTTTCCTAGAAAACATCCCGGTTAAATCTTTCTTTTTTTCAAACTTTCGAAATTCAGCTTCTTGCTGCTTCAATCGACAGTGTATATTTCACCTATGCCGATGTCAAGTCAACCAGCTCTGCTCAGGCCAAGCCAGGCCTGAGCAGATGTCGTCAAAATCCAGCTGGCGTGCAAGGCGGCGCCGCCACCCATCTTTTCTATATATGCCTTCTCTGGCTTTCTAAGCCTTTTCTCGGGATAGAAGCGGCTTTCTTTTTTTTTTTTTTTTTTTTTTTGAGTGGCAGTAGTGTAATTTACTAACATAGCTCAAATAGTTTCTCTCTTTAGTGTTCCTTAACTCAAGTATTTAAGTACCTAACTACACTAAGTTCTTAAGTACACATTGCTTAAGAAAAGTTACGCCTCACCCGTACAGCAAAAGTATCTTAGACTTAGGATAGGATAGGGATCATTTTAATAAAGTGCCGGCAAACGACGGTTTAATGCGTCGTGACGCTGGCCAAGCGTCGACCAGGGGTTATACCCTACTCTGCACTATCCCAGTTGGGCCCGTTTGTAGTGGGTCATGAGGCTTGTGCTTTTCGAGCGCACCCTGGGCCTGCTGGAAGGCCCATAGTTGTGAGTCCTTGTCTGCAGACTGCAGTGCACCTTGAAGTTCGGGCGGGTAAGTCCTGGAGGTAGCTGCCGTCGGGAACCTGGCACAGTCCCACATGATGTGCCATTGGTCCGCCGGACCCGCTGCACAAACACCGCACAGCCCACTCGGATAGAGCTCTGGGTGAAGCACGTGCAGCATTGCGGGAGCGAGGAGTGACGCGGTCTGTATTTGCCTTAGGATTACGGCCTCCTCCCGACTGAGTGCCGGGTGGGGAGGCGGCATTGTCCGTCGCGCTAACACTTGGTTACTTCGGCATAACTGGTCAATCTGTCCTTGGTTTCGAACCACCACACGGAACGGTCACTCTCGGGGGCGCGGAAGGTAAGCGCTCGCGCCGCCGAATGGGCCGTCTCGTTGTGGTTCGGTGAGGATGCGCACTCGCCGGGGTGCGCCGGGAACCACTTGATACGGACGGTGCTGCCGCGGTCTTGAGGTTGGAGCTTGCCGATGATGGCGGCCGCCGGCGTGCATATTCGCCCCTTGGCAAAGTTGCGCACGGCATTCCTCGAGTCGCTGAGCACGGTGCGACACTCGGCCTCGGTGATCGCCAGAGCGATGGCAACGTCTTCAGCGTCTGTGGCGTTCGTGCACCGCACGCTCGCTGCCGTTGTCTTGGTGCCGGTAGCCGCCGCAACGACCACTACCGCGAAGCCCTCCCGCTTGTATTCCGCGGCGTCCACGCACCGGGCGTGCGCGTCTTGGGCGTGCTGTTCGGTGAGAGCCTTGGCCCGCGCCTGCCGCCGTTCTTGGTTGTACTCTGGGTGCATGTTCTTCGGGATGGGGTCCACGTAAATGTGGGCCCGCGGCTCATCTGTGATCTCGCACGGTTGCCGGCTGGGAGCTTGGGGGTTGTAACCCAGGGACGTTAGTATACTGCGGCCCGTCTTGGTGGTAGAGAGGCGCTCGAATTGCGCGGTGAGCTGCGCCTCGGCTATTTCTTCTAGGGTGTTATGGACGCCGAGCTGCAGAAGCCGAGCCGTACTCGTG